>NW_027004892.1:0-4551 GCF_036934945.1 Oncorhynchus masou masou
TATCTAATAGATTTTAAATTCAGGCTGTAATACAACAAAATGTGGAAAAAGTCAAGGTGTGTGAACACTTTCTGAAGGCAAAGTATTATTCAGTTTCAAGTTTATTAGTTGTATGAACAGGAAGGTCGATATTGCAATGCAAAATATCAGCCCAGAGTTTCTACATCAGTGCATCCCTCACTAACTAATAGCAGATAGCAATTATCTATAAATGATAATGCACCTATAGTCTATATTTTTAAATAGCTGCCTTTCTTCTGGCCCAGATTGCTTTTGACAAACAAATCGCCCCCCTCCCAAAATGTAAGACCCTCCATTAAATTTGAGCAATAATTGTTGCCCAATCCTGTTCTATGTGGTGTTGCAAAGACCTTTACTAGTGAAGGGCATTTCAAGTCTTATCTGCTTGCATTGTCATTCTGGTTCGTTCACCTAAAAGAGCCAGCTCTGAACAGTCCTTCATCCAGTAGCCATGAGTGTGTGGAAGAGACATGGTAGGACCTTGGACTGGCCTCTGCCTGGGGCCTCCAAATCATTAAGTCCGCCTCTGGTTCTGAGCAGCAGTTACTGTGCATAATGCTACTGTAAATAATGGATAATCCCTAGTCAGTTCTGAGGCTGGGGCCGGGGCTCGGGCAGGGGGAGCTGGAAGGTGGTGGGGAGGATCAGCTGAGCTGGGACCCACAGCAGGGTTGGGGTGAACTTCAAAAGCCTACAATTTAGGCTTCCTGTCACTCACTGAGAGAGAGAGAGCCTTGGAAGCCCAGCAAGAGGGACAGGACTACTTTCTGCTTACGTCCCTCAATCATATTGCCTGTCTGATTTGTGATGTATTGAAAACAGTAAGTGATATCCTTAAGTGTGTATATGTTGTCCCAAAAATAGTGGCTTTCCAAATTCCTCATCACTGACAACTGTCAACGAAAGGACCGTCTTTGCATGTATTTGCATGGAGAAACATTCATCGGCTTGTCATGCATCTATGCCAGTGTGTTTGTGAGCACGACTGGGCACAACCAACAGGTGCTTTCAACCCCCAGACAGCAAAACATCTTATATTCAGCGGTTGTCAAGCTTCAGTTCAATTTTCAAAATGCAAAGACACGCATGCATCACAGGGTCATATAGTTCACCGTTTTAATTGTATTACACCCTACTCCTAATGTAAGCGTTCAGTTCTCTTCTCCTGTTGTTTCTGGGGGGCAGAGTGCCCCTCTACACCTATACACTCTTAGAAAAATTGCTACCTAGAATCTAAAAAGGTTCTTTGACTGTCCCCATAGGAGAACCCTTTGAAAAATACCTTTTTGTTCCTGGTATAACCTTTTTGTGTTCCATGTAGAACCCTTTCGAGGGTTCTACATGGAACAATAGGTTTCTACCTGGAACCAAATAGGGTGCTCTTATGGGGACAACTGAAGAACCCTTTTGGAACCCTTTTTCTAAGAGTGTAGGACAAGTGCATACTGATCACAGGTTCAATACAGAACGTGCATTGCCAATCTGAACAAGACATTTTGATTACAATTCAACAGAACAACAGAGAAGTACTGTCTAAATGCTTCCCAATGCTAAACGAGTCCAGTTTGTCCCAGTGTCTCGCAGGCAGGGAATAATATTGTGTTAATGCCTCAGTGTGTGGGGGACCGAGATGCCACTCACGACAAGGAAACACAATCACGTTACTCAACAGTTTTGTTGATGAGATTACAGTAAAGTGCAGGTTCCTGTATATTACCCTAATCTAAAAGTACCACATAGGTTAGTTGACATCCAGGGTGCACTCTCTAAAGCATGCTAACATAGTGATTCGGAAACTTTAGTCTTGGTGGTTTGGTTCGCAATAGGCAAAATGTAACAAAGGAATGTCCTTAATTTCTCACCCCATGTCTCTCTTTCCATTATACCCGCCTCCTGAATCGAGCTGCACTGTGCTCTCTACAAGTGCATTGTTTGACCCTGACCTTAAAGTGGAACATACACTGTTTTAACTACTTTGCAGCGATGAAACAAAGAGAGAGTCATAATATTGGTCTAAAATATCAAATCTACAGTTTATGCTTCAAAATCAATGTATACCGGTTTTAAAAATAGTTTCTATTTGACTCAAAATTCCATTAAGTAGAGTAAAGCGTTATTGGCGCTCTGTAGATTATGAAACTTTATAAATTCACAGTGTTGGGTAGCAGTGTAGTACATGTAGTTTAATTAGTAATGAAACGTAATTTTTCAGTATTTTGGTGTTAGTTGAACTAAATACAAATCTTGGTAGTGTTTTCACTTGTTCATGACTTTTTGCCATGTAGGGGTGTAGCTAACTACTTTTCTTTGCAAAAATAAATATGGTTGAAGTAGGCAAGAATGTCCTTTCTTGTCAGCATCAGACCTGCCACCTAATTCTCACCTGAAAAACATCCTTTTTGTGTTTAAAAGGATTAATTACACATTCTGTTAACATCTGACTACAAGAGGGATTTATTCTTACCATTTGTATTCCAATGACATTTCAGATTAAGATATGATAATTCTTCACAAAGTAGTTTGGATGTAGTGAACTACTTTTTCAAAGTAGCTTCAGTGAAGTAAACTATATATTTCTGAAGGGTAGCATTTGTGTAGCTTAACTTCTTCCAGTGTGAAGCAATTGGTAGCTTGGCAAACTATATTTTCACAGTATCTTCCCCAACACTGCAAATTCATACATTCATACCATGAAATTTGCACACAAGGATAATATATATTGCATCATTAGATACAGTTTAAACCTCACAACATTTATGGGCTCTGTTGCTTCACCCCTGCCAACACTTCTCTTAATGATGGTAAAATTTCTAATGTTTAATTGGTTGGCTTTATGTTATGGTCTTAACACCAGGTTGGACAGAGAATGTTGTCTCTCAGTGATGAGCAGCAATTAGGAGTAGACACAGGCATAATGAAGCCAGTTCCTTTGTGTCTCCAGCACAGAAATAGGCCCTAGTGTGTGGATAGAGTTGAAGCTGGGCTGGCATTCTCCTCCTTGGCTTTGGCGTTGGCATGCGCTGTCGGGCCGCGCTGTCGTGCTGTTTGCTCAAGCTGTCAGAGGCCACGCCCTGCCCACACTTTGGGTGCTGAAAGGGATCCATGTGCAATTAAATACACCCCTCTCTCTCTCCCTCCCTGTTCCCCCTCTCCTTCCCTTTTTCTCTCTCCCTCTTTCTCTCTCCCTCTTTAATACCATGATGCTAATTGACTTTGTTCCATCTGTCAGTGAAAGCTGACATCACAGGGGTTTTGGCTGAGACCCCAGGCTTTGTTTGAAGCCCCTGGTACCCTATTGTGTAGAAGGCTGTAACTGGATCATTACTGTGGTGATTGTACAGCAATCACTATACATATCATCGCATTCAAGAAAAAACAGAGCAATTGGTGGAATTGGATTCTGGCTCTTGCTACCTTTTCAGGTACAAAGGATTCTCTTTGGAGAGACTCAACCTGTTGCATCTTTGTTTCACAAATGGATCATGTCCTCTAAATAAGCCATGTGGATTCGTGCTCACATGGCATTATGTTCTACTAACCCTTCTCACATGCCCAAGCCTAGAAAGGGCTCATTATAGAACAGTCTATATGAGCAATGAGGCTGTGTATATAGAGTGTTAGATTGTGATTTTAGTCAGGTAACCAGCTCGTAAGTCGAGCATAAGCAGTTATTAAAGAGGCGTGCAAAGAAGAGTTAACTTCAACACATTTGTCTTGGGCAAAACCTGAGATGTTCAAACGTGCAACTTAAAATGGAAAGAATGACAGAGTGTAAACATTCTGAGACAGGCCATGGCTGAAGACCATGAAAGGCAACTGTTGCTGGAGCTCGTCTGTGTGTTTTTCTTTTCTGCTACACCAAAGCTACAGCAGCTGAAGACAGTATGGCTTGAGTTAGCAGGGAGCTCAGTACTGTGTTCCCATCCATATCATGTGTTCTATTTCCAGGAGCTATATAGCATGAGTCATACTTGAGAGTTGAGACACTTGAAAGTCAACATGCTTCCTTGTCAGAATCATGAGTCATATTTTAGAGGGTGTCCATATTTACTTGACGAGTTTGCATGTTAGTTTGAGATGCCACAATTCCAACTTGTTTCAAGCAGACCACCATAATCCCATGTCCAAGAACTCAAAGGTAACCTGCCTAAATGACTATCGCCCACGTAGCACTCACATCTATAGCAATGAAATACTTTGAAAGGCTGGTCATGGCTCACATCAACACCATCATCCCAGAGACCCTGGACCCACTCCACACTGCCCTCATCCACATGGAAAAAGGAATACATACAAGTTTAGGACCCTGGAACTGAACACCTCCCTCTACAACTGAATCTTGGATTGTGACATGGTAATGGTGAGACCCAAGAGATCAAGAGAATGAACCAGACCAGGAAATGGCTGACTTGAGGAAAACGTAAAGACTTGACTTGGAAAAAATAGAGAACGGAAAAATTCAGGAAAATCAAAAACCAAAACAATAAACACTAATACTCAAAAACTACACAGGGAAGACATACAGGAAAC
>NW_027004893.1:0-4551 GCF_036934945.1 Oncorhynchus masou masou
ATAACTACACGTGCTGCACAAGGGACCCACAGTGCTGTTATCTCTCATAACTACACGTGCTGTGCACAAGGACCCACAGTGCCAGCCCTATACCTACACGTGCTGCACAAGGACCCACAGTGCTGTTATCTCCTATACCTACACGTGCTGCACAAGGACCTACATTACTGTTATCTCCGTACCTACACGTGCTGCACAAGGACCCACAGTACTGTTATCCCTCGTACCTACACGTGCTGCACGAGGACCTACAGGATGGTATACCCCCTTCATAAACTTTCATCCTTACATGTGCATGTTGCATGAAGAGATTCATCAGATTCAGAGACAGTCTCAGTGGGGTTACAAGTCCGCTTGGCTGGATGCTTGGATGATGGAGTTTTTCTTATTACTGCTGTGCTGTGTTGTACTGTTTGCCTATATGAATTCACCAGTTGACTGAGCTGCCACTGCCATTAGTCTCTTCCTCGACCTTCTGTCCTTGAGGAGGGAACACTTGGGTGAAGAAGCATCCTTCTCAATTCTCCTCCCCTCTTCTCTACCTCTCTCCCTGTCTTCTTCCTTTCTTTCTCTCTTGCGCTCTTGCTCTCTTCCAATTCAAATCGATTAGATTTAGAGGGAATATATTGTTATGGCAAACAAATGTTTATGATGCCAAAGCAAGTGAAATAAACAAAACAGAAAACTGAGAAGAAAACACATTTAACATCAACAAAAAACTAGTAGAAAGTAACAGTAAACATTTCAGTCAACAAGGTTGAAAAAGTGTTACAGTGTATCCAGACCCTTTGATCCACATTTGGGGACTGACCGGCTCAAATCGGTCTTATGTAGAAACAGTTGAAATGGTGTTTTTTTTACTACATTTGGATAAAAGTAGAGACTCAGAGCCACACAATGGCATAACATACACTACATTTCAAGGAACAATGGCAAGCACTCTGCTTGAAAGTTGATTAAACTAGTAAACTCACTTTGAGAAAAGGCCATGAATGTTTTGGTACCTACTGGAGAGTTTCTTCTTTGTTTCACCCTTCACCATCGTTCACACCCTCTTAAGCTTTAGCCCCACCCATCTCTTAAGCCTTAGTTCCACCCATCTCTTAAGCCTTAGCCCCACCCATCTCTTAAGGATTCACATGTGAGGTCATGTACTAAACAGTGAGTAGTGTAGAAAATATTAAGACAAAAATTAGTTGCCTACAATAAGGAAAAATTTCAGGTAAACAGGTAGTGTCCAGATAAAAATATTGAATAAATATTAGATGATGCTTTTACCCGCTTGTCTAAATTCAAATCAAATGTTATTTGTCACATGCGCCGAATACAACAAGTATTCACCATGGTGAAACCTTAACCAACAATTCCGTTTTAAGAAAGAAAAAAAATATAACAAATAATTAGGAGCAACAATAAAATAACAGCAATGAGGCTATATACAGGTTATTACGGTACAGAGTCAATGTGGAGGCTATATACAGGGCACATGCAGGTACAGAGTCAATGGGAGGCCATATACAGGGTATTACGGTACAGAGTCAATGTGGAGGCTATATACAGGGTATTACGGTACAAAGTCAATGTGGAGGCTATATACAGGGTATTACGGTACAGAGTCAATGTGGAGGCTATATACAGGGTATTACTTACAGAGTCAATGTGAGGCTATATACAGGGTATTACGGTACAGAGTCAATGTGGGAGGCTATATACAGGGTATAACGGTACAGAGTCAATGAGGCTATATACAGGGTGTTACTGCACAGAGTCAATGTGGAGGCTATATACAGGGGGGTACCACAGAGTCATGTGGAGGCTATACAGGGTGTTATGGTACAGAGTCAATGTGGATGCTATATACAGGGTGTTACGGTACAGAGTCAATGTGGAGGCTATATGCAGGGGTACCGTACAGAGTCAATGTGGAGGCTATATACAGGGGGTACCGGCACAGAGTCAATGTGAGGCTATATACAGGGTGTTATGGTACAAAGTCAATGTGGAGGCTATATACAGGGTATTAAGGTACAGAGTCAATGTGGAGGCTATATACAGGGTATTACGGTACAGAGTCAATGTGGAGGCTATATACAGGGTATTACGGTACAGAGTCAATGTGGAGGCTATATACAGGGTATTACGGTACAGAGTCAATGTGGAGGCTATATACAGGGTATTACGGTACAGAGTCAATGTGGAGGCTATATACAGGGTGTTACGGTACAGAGTCAATGTGGAAGCAATATACAGGTGGTACCGGTACAGAGTCAATGTGGAGGCTATATACAGGGGGTACCGGTACAGAGTCAATGTGGAGTCTATATACAGGGGTACCGGTACAGAGTCAATGTGGAGGCTATATACAGGGGTACCGGTACAGAGTCAATGTGGAGGCTATATACAGGGGTACCGGTACAGAGTCAATGTGGAGGCTATATACAGGGTGTTACGGTACAGAGTCAATGTGGAGGCTATATACAGGGTGTTACGGTACAGAGTCAATGTGGAGGCTATATACAGGGTGTTATGGTACAGAGTCAATGTGGATACATATACAGGGGGTACCAGTACAGAGTCAATGTGGAGGCTTATGTATACAGGTGTTATGGTACAGAGTCAATGTGGATGCTATATACAGGGTGTTACGGTACAGAGTCAATGTGGAGGCTATATGCAGGGGGTTGCGGTACAGAGTCAATGTGGAGGCTATATACAGGGGGTACCGGTACAGAGTCAATGTGGAGGCTATATGCAGGGGGTAAGGTACAGAGTCAATGTGGAGGCTATATACACGGGTACTGGTACAGAGTCAATGTGGGAGTGCTATATACAGGGTATTACGGTACAGAGTCAATGTGGAGGCTATATACAGGGTGTTACGGTACAGAGTCAATGTGGAGGCTATATACAGGGTGTTATGGTACAGAGTCAATGTGGAGGCTATATACAGGGTATTACGGTACAGAGTCAATGTGGAGGCTATATACAGGGTATAACTGTACAGAGTCAATGTGGAGGCTATATACAGGGTGTTACGGTACAGAGTCAATGTGGAAGCTATATACAGGTGGTACCGGTACAGAGTCAATGTGGAGGCTATATACAGGGGTTATGGTACAGAGTCAATGTGGAGCTATATACAGGGGTATGGTACAGAGTCAATGTGGAGGCTATATACAGGGTGGTACCGGTACAGAGTCAATGTGGAGGCTATATACAGGGGGTACCGGTCCAGAGTCAATGTGGAGGCTATATACTGGGTGTTATGGTACAAAGTCAATGTGGAGGCTATATACAGGGTATTAAGGTACAGAGTCAATGTGGAGGCTATATACAGGGTATTACGGTACAGAGTCAATGTGGAGGCTATATACAGGGTATTACGGTACAGAGTCAATGTGGAGGCTATATACAGGTATTACGGTACAGAATCAATGTGGAGGCTATATACAGGTATTACGGTACAGAGTCAATGTGGAGGCTATATACAGGGTGTTACGGTACAGAGTCAATGTGGAAGCAATATACAGGTGGTACCGGTACAGAGTCAATGTGGATGCTATATACAGGGGTACCGGTACAGAGTCAATGTGGAGGCTATATACAGGGGGTACCCGGTACAGAGTCAATGTGGAGGCTATATACAGGGGTACCGGTACAGAGTCAATAATGGAGGTATATACAGGGGTACCGGTACAGAGTCAATGTGGAGACTATATACTGGGTGGTATGGTACAAAGTCAATGTGGAGGCTATATACAGGGTACCGGTACAGAGTCAATGTGGAGGCTATATACACGGTGCTACGGTACACAGAGTCAATGTGGAGACTATATACAGGGTTGGTACAGAGTCAATGTGGAGGCTATATACAGGGTGTAGGGTGTTACGGTACAGAGTCAATGTGGAGGCTATATACAGGGGGCACCGGTACAGAGTCAATGTGGAGACTATATACAGGGTGTTACGGTACAGAGTCAATGTGGAGGCTATATACAGGGTATTACGGTACAGAGTCAATGTGGAGGCTATATACAGGGGTACCGGTAGAGAGTCAATGTGGAGGCTATACAGGGTGTTACGGTACAGAGTCAATGTGGAGGCTATATACAGGTGGTACCGGTACAGAGTCAATGTGGAGGCTATATACAGGGGGTTACGGTACAGAGTCAATGTGGAGGCTATACAGGGTGTTACCGGTACAGAGTCAATGTGGAGGCTGTATACAGGGTGTTACGGTACAGAGTCAATGTGGAGGCTATATACACGGTGTTACGGTACAGAGTCAATGTGGAGGCTATGCCAGTACAGAGTCAATGTGGAGGTACTGGTACAGAGTCAATGTGGAGGCTATACAGGGGTACCGGTACAGAGTCAATGTGGAGGCTATATACAGGGGTGTTACGGTACTGGAGGCTATATCAATGTGGAGGCTATATACAGGGTGTTACGGTACAGAGTCAATGTGGAGGCTATATACAGGGGTACCGGTACAGAGTCAATGTGGAGGCTATATACAGGGTGTACCGGTACAGAGTCCAATGTGGAGGC
>NW_027004894.1:0-4549 GCF_036934945.1 Oncorhynchus masou masou
TCTCAGGTTCAACTCCTTTTGTCAACTTGAAATCAAATACTTTATGGGTATGTTTTCAATGCGAGAGAGTACTTTATTAGGTGATGTCCATCTCCAGCTGAAATGTCCCTTATTAGACCATTTTTCCACCTTTAGACAGTTTCAAGTAGTGAGGGTATAGCTCAGTGGTAGAGCATTTCACTGCAGATCAAGAGGTCCCAGTTTCAAAGCCTGGTGCCCCCTTGGATCATGTACATTTGATGTGTATCTTGAGGGTTGGAGTAGTCCTTTTTAGATTATTTTTACTCAATCTAAAATGTCCCCCATTCAATGGTTTTTCTCTCAGTCGGAGAGTTCATAACAGAGTTGTAAGTGATATAGTTCCGGTTCCGGTTGGAGCGAGCGGCCGCATCTACACTTCGGTCCGCAGGTAGTATAACTTTTTATAACTTTTTATAACTTTTCATTACATTTAAGTTATAATGCAACGGTTTGATTTGTCTAATCTTAGCAATTTCTTCTTAGCCAGCTACATAGCCGTCTTTGTATCAACGACAATTGCATAATTATCGTATTTCGTCGTCTAACGTATATGCCCAGCAGCTAGCTAAGCAGCTAGCTAACATCACTGTCCACTAGCACTGTAGAAGCCATTACACTCAGCTGAGCATTTCGATTAGTGTAGTGTCAGCTAGCTACATAGTTGTCTTCGTATCCAAGATAATTGTGCAGTTTAGAGTGTGTAGACTTAGAAGTGATTATCTTAATTTACGAGATTTATTGTAGCTATTTGTAGCGTCCTTAACGTAGGAAATGCTGCTAGCTTGCTTCATTCAACAGCTAGTAGCCTCTGCAATTGAACTCAACTACCCGGTCAACATTCAGCGTCGTTCCGCAGGTAGTATCACATTTCCATTTCACTTCATTACAGTACAGCGGTTTGATTTGTTTGATCGTAGCTAGCCAGCTACATAGCCGTCTTTGTATCTAAGACAATTGTGTAGCCTAGAGGCGATTTTCTAGGTTAGCTATGGCCAGCTATTCGTTCTTCTACGCGTAGCTAGCCAGCTAGCCCGAATAGCAACACTGTAGTAACTATTACAGTACAACGGTTTGTTTTGTTTGATCGTAGCTAGCTAGCTACATAACCCGTCTTTGTATCTAAGACAATTGTGTAGCCTAGGCGATTTCTAGGTTAGCCAGCCAGCCAGCTGTCGTTCTTTTAAAGTAGCAGGCACTTAATCAACCTTGCTAACTTCAACCAGCTAGCCCCGAATAGCAGCACTGTAGAAACTATTACACTCGACGGAACGACTTCATTTAGTGTAGTGTCAACATCGCAGCCACTACCAGCTAGCCTACTCCAGCAGTACTGTTTCATTTCAATCATTTTAGTCAATAAGATTCTTGCTACGTAAGCTTAACTTTCTGATCATTCGAGACGTGTAGTCCACTTGTCATTCAATCTCCTTTGCATTAGCGTAGCCTCTTCTGTACCCTGTTAACTATGTGTCTATCTATCCCTGTTCTCTCCCTCTCTGCACAGACCATACAAGCGGCTCCACACCGCGTGGCCGCATCACCTGTCTGAGTGGTCCCGCGCGCACGACCACGTGGAGTTCCTGGTCTCCGGTAGCCTCTGCTGCCGATCTCTCGGCCAACAAAGGCAGAGTTCATCTCAGCCTATGCCTCCCTCAGTCCCTCGACTTCCTGGCACTGACGGAAACGCACCACAGATGCCTGCTACTCTCTGCTCTCTCTTCGTCCGCCCACGTGTTCTCGCACACCCGAGAGCTTCTGGTCAGCGGGGGTGGTGGCACCGGGATCTCATCTCTCCCCCAAGTGGTCATTCTCTCTCTCTCCCCTTACCCATCTATCTATACGCCTCCCTTTGAATTCCATGCTGTCACAGTTACCAGCCCTTTCCAAGCTTAACATTCTTATCATTTATCGCCCTCCAGGTTCCCTCGGAGAGTTCATCAATGAGCTTGATGCCTTGATAAGCTCCTTTCCTGAGGACGGCTCACCTCTCACAGTCCTGGGCGACTTTAACCTCCCCACGTCTACCTTTGACTCATTCCTCTCTGCCTCCTTCTTTCCCTCCTCTCCTCTTTTGACCTCACCCTCTCACCTTCCCCCCTACTCACAAGGCAGGCAATACGCTCGACCTCATCTTTACAGATGCTGTTCTTCCACTAACCTCACTGCAACTCCCCTCCAAGTCTCCGACCACTACCTTGTATCCTATTCCTCTCTCGCTCTCATCCAACACCTCCCACCTGCCCCTACTCGGATAGTATCGCGCCCGTCCCAACCTTCGCTCTCTCTCCCCCGCTACTCTTTCCTCTTCCATCCTTTCATCTCTTCCCTCTGCTCATACCTTCTCAACCTTTCTCCTGACTCTGCCTCCTCAACCCTCCTCTCTTCCCTTTCTGCATCCTTTGACTCTCTATGTCCCCTATCCTCCAGGCCGGCTCGGTCCTCCCCTCCCGCTCCGTGGCTCGATGACTCATTGCGAGCTCACAGAACAGAGCTCCGGGCAGCCGAGCGGAAATGGAGGAAAACTCGCCTCCCTGCGGACCTGGCATCCTTTCACTCCCTCCTCTCTACATTTTCCTCCTCTGTCTCTGCTGCTAAAGCCACTTTCTACCACTCTAAATTCCAAGCATCTGCCTCTAACCCTAGGAAGCTCTTTGCCACCTTCTCCTCCCTCCTGAATCCTCCCCCTCCCCCCTCCTCCCTCTCTGCAGATGACTTCGTCAACCATTTTGAAAAGAAGGTCGACGACATCCGATCCTCGTTTGCTAAGTCAAACGACACCGCTGGTTCTGCTCACACTGCCCTACCCTGTGCTCTGACCTCTTTCTCCCCTCTCTCTCCAGATGAAATCTCGCTTCTTGTGACGGCCGGCCGCCCAACAACCTGCCCGCTCGACCCTATCCCCTCCTCTCTCCTCCAGACCATTTCCGGGGACCTTCTCCCTTACCTCACCTCGCTCATCAACTCATCCCTGACCGCTGGCTACGTCCCTTCCGTCTTCAAGAGAGCGAGAGTTGCACCCCTTCTGAAGAAACCTACACTCGATCCCTCCGATGTCAACAACTACAGACCAGTATCCCTTCTTTCTTTTCTCTCCAAAACTCTTGAACGTGCCGTCCTTGGCCAGCTCTCCCGCTATCTCTCTCAGAATGACCTTCTTGATCCAAATCAGTCAGGTTTCAAGACTAGTCATTCAACTGAGACTGCTCTTCTCTGCATCACGGAGGCGCTCCGCACTGCTAAAGCTAACTCTCTCTCCTCTGCTCTCATCCTTCTAGACCTATCGGCTGCCTTCGATACTGTGAACCATCAGATCCTCCTCTCCACCCTCTCCGAGTTGGGCATCTCCGGCGCGGCCCACGCTTGGATTGCGTCCTACCTGACAGGTCGCTCCTACCAGGTGGCGTGGCGAGAATCTGTCTCCTCGCCACGCGCTCTCACCACTGGTGTCCCCCAGGGCTCTGTTCTAGGCCCTCTCCTATTCTCGCTATACACCAAGTCACTTGGCTCTGTCATAACCTCACATGGTCTCTCCTATCATTGCTATGCAGACGACACACAATTAATCTTCTCCTTTCCCCCTTCTGATGACCAGGTGGCGAATCGCATCTCTGCATGTCTGGCAGACATATCAGTGTGGATGACGGATCACCACCTCAAGCTGAACCTCGGCAAGACGGAGCTGCTCTTCCTCCCGGGGAAGGACTGCCCGTTCCATGATCTCGCCATCACGGTTGACAACTCCATTGTGTCCTCCTCCCAGAGCGCTAAGAACCTTGGCGTGATCCTGGACAACACCCTGTCGTTCTCAACCAACATCATGGCGGTGGCCCGTTCCTGTAGGTTCATGCTCTACAACATCCGCAGAGTACGACCCTGCCTCACACAGGAAGCGGCGCAGGTCCTAATCCAGGCACTTGTCATCTCCCGTCTGGATTACTGCAACTCGCTGTTGGCTGGGCTCCCTGCCTGTGCCATTAAACCCCTACAACTCATCCAGAACGCCGCAGCCCGTCTGGTGTTCAACCTTCCCAAGTTCTCTCACGTCACCCCGCTCCTCCGCTCTCTCCACTGGCTTCCAGTTGAAGCTCGCATCCGCTACAAGACCATGGTGCTTGCCTACGGAGCTGTGAGGGGAACGGCACCGCAGTACCTCCAGGCTCTGATCAGGCCCTACACCCAAGCAAGGGCACTGCGTTCATCCACCTCTGGCCTGCTCGCCTCCCTACCATTGAGGAAGTACAGTTCCCGCTCAGCCCAGTCAAAACTGTTCGCTGCTCTGGCCCCCCAATGGTGGAACAAACTCCCTCACGACGCCAGGACAGCGGAGTCAATCACCACCTTCCGGAGACACCTGAAACCCCACCTCTTCAAGGAATACCTAGGATAGGATAAGTAATCCTTCTCACCACCCCCCCTTAATGATTTAGATGCACTATTGTAAAGTGGCTGTTCCACTGGATGTCAGAAGGTGAATTCACCAATTTGTAAGTCGCTCTGGATAAGAGCGTCTGCTAAATGACTTAAATGT
>NW_027004895.1:0-4548 GCF_036934945.1 Oncorhynchus masou masou
TGTGTAGGTTTATGTGAGTTGTGAACATTTTCATACTATTTCTATGTGCCAAGGACTTCATTATCATTTCATCTGAAATTATATTTTATATCATGTGAAAAGCTTGTATATAGTGTAATGGATTTATCACCATGTAAATGAATGCCAAGAATTGTCCACCAGAAATGCTTCGACAGAAATATCTCAGTTTTAACAAATATATGGCCAATACATGTTTTGTCAATCTGGCAGTAAAACTATATTTTTTGTAACTAATTAACTATGTGCATGAATCAAAATATATTTGTAAATATATTGCTTGTCATCTCAGTGGATTCATTGATTTTGGTTGACCTGACTATAACTACTTGAGTTGTTTGCACTGCAACAGTTAAACTACGACAGGACATAGGGACATTCAATAACTAAAACAATTTTACTATTTCTTTTTGGACTAAGTATATGTTTCACTTCGACTATGAGAGACTATTATATACCTATGTAATAAACTTGAATACTGAGTAAAAATACATCTACCTACCTGTGTTTACTTTATAAGTCATCCAGTGTTGACGTAAATCTACTTCATCCATATTGCAGTCATTGCCTTTCTGTTCTTTTATTTGTGATAAGTCAATCGCTGTAAAATTGTTGTAAAGACCAAACCTTGGGTGTTACAATGAGACCGTTTCTGTTTTAAGTGGGTGATGCCCAATCAAATAAAGCTATATGTCTATGACTCTCTATGGCAGTGTAACTCACTATTTGTTTTTGTAAGGTGACCAATTTGGTTGGAGACAATCATTCAGAGGGCCTCCACAGATCTTTAATTTGTTATTTTCTTCCAATATGCATGCAATCGATTTGATGTGCAGCACATCACAAATGTATACATGCACACATCAAATAGGCTACATCACATGTATAAGACCCATATTAAGGGTTACCTCAGTAGTTGGATGAACGAAAATGTCCCTTCTGCTCCTTGACTGAATTCATTCTAAATGTATACTCTGTTGTTGCTCTTTGTGAGGCAATCCAAGTGTGCATTGGTCAGTCTGTTTCTCGGTTTTTGTTTCACAATGTTGATTGTTGAAAATGTTGCTTCACATGAATAAGTGCTGACAAAAAAATGGTCACCTTTTGCACACACTGCTTCAGAAGTAGATACTCAGTCTGACACAAGGCTCCAGAAATGGGTAACACCTGATCATAGTTCACCTTGCAAGGTGTAATTTGCCAGTAGCTCCACTATCTCACTCTCTATTCCATTACAGTCAGTAGAGGGCTGTGATGACTGGGGTCCAGAGATGACACTGGCACATGAAAGGGGTTCTCAATGAAGTTGAAAAACTCCTTGTACTCCATGTTATCCTTGAACCTTGACTCAAACGCCAACTTCAACTCTTCCAACAAATGCATCAGACGCTAAAATGTTGCAGTATGTCTGGGTTGGATGTGGTGACTGCTCCGAGTTGGGAAATGAACAAACTGTTTGTCAGGTATGAACAGTGTGGTTTTATTTTGAAATGCTGTGACCACACGCAGCATTTTGCCCAGAGATGTAGCTTTCCCTTGGAGCTGGAGAGTCACCGTGTTCAGGTGGCAGGTGATGTCCATTAACAAAGCCAGCTTTAATATCCACTGTGGATCATCCAGCTCCGGCTCCTCTCTCCCCTTGCATGCAACAAATTCACAGATTTGAGGGAGGAGAGAGAGAAATCTTTCCAAAACTTAGCCACAAGACAGCTATCTCATCTCATTATGAAATATCAAGTCGCCAAATTCTGTCTGCTATTCCACCAGAAACTCACGGAATTACCTGTGGTTCAGTAACCTCACAATAATAATGTTCACCACTTCCTGCATCACATTCTGTAAGTCACAGTCTTTGAGTTTACCCACAAGTGCTTCTTGATGAATGATACAATGAAACACATTGGGGAATATCCTCTCTCTTTCTCATCAGGCCTATGAGTCCCTTCTCCTTCCCTCGACTGTTTGGGGCACCATCAGTGCACACAGATGCCAGATTTGACCAGTCAATATTATTATCAGCAAAACATCAAATGACTTTCAGAATATCCTCTCCTTGTGTTTGTCCCTGAAGGAGCAGCAAACATAAACGTTCCTCTCTGAATGACCCAAACACATAATTGGGCAATGTCACTTACATCAGTGCTTTCATCAAGCGCAATACTAAAACACAGCACCCCGATTATGTCAGTAATCAGTTGCTTACCGATGTCCTCGCCATTGTCTTCTACGCGTCTTAGTCGAGTCTGAGAGTTGCAGTCCCTTAATTTGCTTTAAAATAGCTTCCTTGTTTGTGAAATCAGCATACAATATTTCGGCTGAGGCCTTGATTTTGCGAGTATCCATGCAATCTCATATGTTGCTTCTGTCGTTTCTCTGCAACAGTGCTAGATCTGACCATCATTTTTTGTTGTCCTTTGAGTTGCGCTATTTGGTTGTTTCTGAGGTTGCTTTGTGGCGGATATGCTTTGTCAAAGTGAGCATAGTGTGACTGGAAATGTCAATCTATATTTGCTCGTTTTAAACAGCTGCCTGCCTTCTGGCAAATAAGTGAGCTAGTCCCATCATGCAGTACAGAAAAATACTTGTCCATTTCCCTTGAAACTTTGTGTTCTTCTTGAATCAACCATATCCTTCTCTTTGCCCCTGGAACAACATTAGCCACGTTAGCTGGCTGCGTTTTCCCAGCCGCCATCTTCCTGATTTTCCTGGTTCTCCGGTGGTTGTTAGTTCATAGCTGTCACGTTGTTCTCTAGTTCTTGCCCCTCATTTTCATTGTCAATAGATATACGTTTCTTTTTACAATAAATCGATCCAAAATTAGCTAGTAGCAACTGATGTGTCCGTCGCTGTAGCTGAGCAGTTGCGTTCTATTTCGGGCAAACGTTCTATTTCGGCCTTTCTGTTCAACAGCTGCGCTCTACTGCCATCTATCTGCCGTCTAGGGAACAATAGATGTATTCCATGAAGTGATTCAGGCCTGCATTAAACACATTGAAATGAAATTGTATCATTGTTATGTATTATGAATAGGAAAATCGCTGCGAGCCGCAAATTAAGGGAACGCGGGCCAGATGCGCAATGACTACCACTGCTCTATGGTGCTATTTTCGCTACTTCACATTGGTGGTGGACATCTGAGCTGAGTGATTGACTCTGACTTCTTACAATTAAATTGTTCACGTCTAATGCATGTCTCCATATTTACCTTGACTTTCCACCTACTCAAAAGAGCCTCCAGGGACCATCCTAGCTGGTGACCAGGAGAGGTGCATTATGGGACCTTGTTATTGTGTTGTGTTTCCTCTGACCTTCACTCCGCCGTACCCATCCGACGGCATCCAGGTATGTTTATCAAGCACTAATGAATATTTACTCTGAGTAGACAGAGTCTTGTTTGTTTACCATTGCACCGGCACTGGTCGTGTACGTGTGTGTGTTTCTTAATCTCTCAGTTTCTAAATACAGTATAACCCTTTCAGTACAGCCTGTTCTCAGTAATCAAGCTGTGCTGGGTTGTGCTGGGTTATGCTGGGTTGTGCTGGTATGCTGGGTTATGCTGGGTTGTGCTGGGTTATGCTGGGTTATGCCTGGGTTATGCTGGGTTGTGCTGGGTTGTTATGCTGGGTTATGGGGCTGGGTTGTGCTGGTTCGCTGATGCTGGGTTATGCTGGGTTGTGCTGGGTTATGCTGGGTTATGCTGGGTTGTGCTGGGTTATGCTGGGTTGTGCTGGGTTGTGCTGGGTTATGCTGGGTTATGCTGGGTTGTGCTGGGTTATGCTGGGTTGTGCTGGGTTATGCTGGGTTATGCTGGGTTATGCTGGGTTGTGCTTTGGGTTGTGCTGGGTTATGCTCGGGTTGGCTGCTGGGTTATGCTGGGTTGTGCTGGGTTGTGCTGGGTTATGCTGGGTTATGCTGGGTTGTGCTGGGTTATGCTGGGTTGTGCTGGGTTATGCTGGGTTGTGCTGGGTTATGCTGGGTTTGCTGGGTTATGCTGGGTTATGCTGGGTTATGCTGGGTTATGCTGGGTTATGCTGGGTTATGCTGGGTTATGCTGGGTTATGCTGGGTTATGCTGGGTTATGCTGGGTTATGCTGGGTTGTGCTGGGTTGTGCTGGGTTGTGCTGGGTTATGCTGGGTTATGCTGGGTTGTGCTGGGTTATGCTGGGTTATGCTGGGTTGTGCTGGGTTATGCTGGGTTGTGCTGGGTTATGCTGGGTTACCAGAAGTGAGGACCAATCCATTCCCTTCACTTGTCAGCAGCCATACACACTCAGAAATAAAGGTTATCTATAACCTTAAAAGGTTCTTTGGCCTTCCCCGTAGGAAAACGTTTTGAAGAACCCTTTTCAGTTCCAGGTAGAACCCTTTCCAAAGAGAATTCAACATGGAACCCAAAAGGGTTCTACCTGGAACCAAAAAGGGTTCTCCTATCAGGACAGCTAAAAAAACAATCTGGAACCCTTTTTTCTAAAAGTGTACTGTTAAAGGAAACAAGGGAGTTTCAGTTCACAAAGTAAATTCACCTCTCCT
>NW_027004896.1:0-4547 GCF_036934945.1 Oncorhynchus masou masou
TCTATGAGTCTTACTGGGCGTTTCCTAACCCGACCAGCCCCTGACCTGACAGGCCTAACAGAGTTATCATTACGTTTAACCTGTTCACCTACAACCACCACTGGTGGGTCACTGTCCACAGTCGGTGGATAGTCAAGGTCAAGGGTTCTGGGACTGTTGCTGGAGCTTGTGCTACCAGCGGCATCTTCAGAATGCCTTTCTTCTTCAGAGGGTTCGGACATTTCTTCTCCAAAGATTAGCTTTGACATGCTTGTGGCACCCTCAGAATGTGGTGAGTTCTGAGGGATGTTCTGAGGATGTCACTATTCTTCTCCGTAACAATATAGAGGTTGTTCTCCCAACGTATCCGCCAGCTTTCTCTTTCCACGTTCACCCTTATTCGCCAGCCGCGCCCAATCACCGACCTCCACTGGAGCTCCTCTGATCTTCCTGTTGTAGAGGCCCGCATGCCTCTTCAGCTGTTTGGTTGCCCACACCTGTACCATCTCCATGGCCTCCCTCAGGTCTCTCGTCAGGGACTTGATGTACTCATCACAGTCTACAACCTCTGAGTCTTGCAGCACAGTACCAAACATCATGTCCACAGGCAGACGTGGGGTTCTCCCAAACATTAACTGGAAGGGGTGTAGCCCGTGGGTCCTTGGACTGTACAGTTGTAGGCGAAGGTCAACGACTTTCAGCTTCTGGGGCCACCTGAGCTTCGGCTCTCGTAGGTAAAGCCCTGATCATGTTTCCCAGCGTTCTACTGAACCTTTCGACTCCCTATTGCTCATCGGATGGCAGGGAGGTGTGTGGACTTCTGGGCTCCTGCAGCACTCAACAACTCAGCAATCAATTTACTTTCAAAGTTTTCCCCTTGGTCAGAGTGGATAGGACGAGGTAAACCATACACACAGAAGATGTTGTTCCACAGCTGAAGGGCCACTGCTTTAGCTGACTGGTTCGGACACAAGAAGGCATGGGCCATCTTAGTAAAATTATCAGTGACGACCAGAATATCCAAGGACTTGTTGTTGGAGTCTTCCGCAGATCAGAAGTCCACACACACCAACTCGAGGGCTCAGTCGTGATGATGTTCTCCAGTGGAGCTCTGGCCTCTGGCTCGGGGGCCTTACTGAACACACACCACTTGCAGGTCTTGACATACTCTCTCACATCCGACTCCAGACCATGCCAGAAGAACCTCTGTCTCGTCAAGTACAACGTCCACTGTTGCCCCTGATGTTTTCAAAACTGTCGCCCTCATTGAGGTGGGTACTACATACTGGTACGTCTTCTTCTTTGACATCAAAGGTTTGGTAACGCGATATAGTAGTTTGGCAGTCCATGACAATTTCACAGGCATCTGCCTCAATTGACGGTGAGCAGCTTTCAAGGTTGAATGGTTAGTTCGACCATCGGAACACATCTCTCACCTTCTCAGCACGTACTCCCGCAGCTTCTTCCAGCAAGCCCTTGTACGGAACCTTGTGATGCGGTGTAGAGCGCTCGGCTGCACAAATGGCTGTCTACTGCGTGCATCAGCAATTACATTTTTGGGACCGGGATGTACTTGATGTCAAACTCGAATGAAGCGAGTTTAGCAACCCATCTCTGTTCACAGGCGTCCAATTTGGGCTTGGACAGGATGTACGTTAATGGGTTGTTGTCTGTCCATACAGTAAAAGGCTTGCCCCTTAGCCAATGACTAAACCTCTCACAGACGGCCCAGCGTAAAGCCAAAAACTCTAACCTATGGGTAGGATACTTTGACTGTGCATAAGTAAATGATTTGCTAGCAAATGCTACGGGTCTGGCTGCAGACCCATCCATCTGGCACCTGGGAGAGGACAGCACCTAATCCATTACTAGATGCTTCTACAGACAGCAAGAAAGGTCTACTAAAATCAGGGTGGGCTAGCATGACCTGATCGAGGAGAGCTTGTTTCAACTGACTAAAGGCCTGTTTGCACTCACCAGTCCAGTCTGCTGCTGTGAGTTTCCTATGTATTCCTCTTTTCCTCTTGCCTTTCACATGGCGTGGTGCCTTCGTCCCAGTTGTCAGCCCATGCAGCGGCTTAGCGATGGTGGAGCACCCCTTCAATGAAATACTGGTAATAGATAATCATAATCTTGCCCTGGGAGGGCACGTCCGTGGTATCCTCCATGAGAGCCTTCTCTGTCATCCCTGCAACAACCTTCACTTTTTCTGGGTCTGTGGCCACACCTCCTTCACTGATGACGTGCCCCAAGAACCGCACTGACCTCTTCATGAAATGGCATTTCATTGGAGACAATTTCAGATGATGGGCCTTGAGACGCTCAAAAACTGACTCCAAGCGTTGCAATCCAAGTGTTCCAGTCGGGGCAAAAACCAGCACATCGTCCAGGTAACAGAGAAGGATAGAATCATTTTGATCCCCGAAAATGCTCAACACCATCCTCATGGCTGTTGCATAGTCCTTGTGGAAGATATCCATATCCTTCTCCTGATCCTCCTCAACTGAGACCACAGACCCCTGAATCCCTTCTACCACATCCCTCTCAACACTCCCCACTTGCACCCCATCACTCGTACCAGGCATCTCCTCCACTACCTGGGAGACTAGCCCCACCTGAACCCCATCACTCGTTCCAGGCATCTCCTCCACTACCTGGGAGACTAGCCCCACCTGAACCCCATCACTCGTACCAGGCATCTCCTCCACTACCTGGGAGACTAGCCCCACCTGAACCCCATCACTCGTACCAGGCATCTCCTACACCACCTGGGAGATTAGCTCCACATGAACCCCCTCCTGTACCACAGCACTCGTACTGGGCACCTCCTCAGCAGTCTGAGGAAATGGCTGTTCAGATCCATCCTTACCTTCTACAACAATATTTTTCTGCTGCATAACATTCTCTTCTGGTACAAGTTGCAACTCCGTGCCCTCAACACGGACAACTTGTTCCTCAGCAACAGGTGCTTGTGGCTGCTCTCCCTACATCAGTAGGCCCAGTCCTTACGAAGACCACCTGCACCCCTCCCTCTGCCTTCTCCCTTTTCGGGCAAGCATATCGCTTATGGCCAACATCACCACACTCAAAACACCGTTGACTACCCGTACTAGCATAAGCCATATACAGTCTATTGTCATACTCGACTTAAATGATAACTCCAAAGTCTGCTCCGGTGAGTCCAAAAAACATAAACACCTGTCGCCGAAACGACCTAACCTGTTTTCAACGCCGGGTGTTTGAAACGACCTAACCTGTTTCAAACCCGGGTGTTTGAAATGACCTAACCTGTTTCAATGCCGGGTGTTTAAAATGACCTAACCTGTTTCAACGCCGGGTGTTTGAAACCCAACTGGACAATCTTAATTGAACTTGAGAACTTCCCAAACCGAAATAACTCGCGCTCCAACAGCTCATTGGGTATAAACGGAGGTACATTTGAAATCGCTACCCTTGTTGACGGGGAAAAAAGCGGCGTAACTTGAATAAACATTCCTTTAAGACGTACACCATGCTCAACCATACGATCAACCAGACACTCTTCTTTAACCTCTTGAAACTCCCCAGCCCGGATCCGGGATTGTGACTAAGCCTCAGGCTCATTAGCATAACGCAACGTTAACGATTTCTGAAAATCGCAAATAAAATTAAAATAATCGTTTTGCTCTGCAAGCTTAGCCTTTTCTTAACAACACTGTCATCTCAGATTTTCAAAATATGCTTTTGAACCATAGAAATTGACTAATTTGTGTAAGAGTATGCAAAGCTAGCATAGCATTTTGTGTAGCATGTAGCACGCAACATTTTCACAAAAGCCAGATAGCCAAATAAATAAAATCATTTACCTTTGAAGAGCTTCTGATGTTTTCAATGAGAGACTCCCAGCCACATACCAAATGCGCAGTGTTTCCTGAAAGCGTCTGTGTGTAGGAGAAATCGTTCCGTTTTCTAGCATTGCGCCTGGCTATGGAAACGAACCGAAAATGCAGTCACCCACCACGTAAAACTTTTCCGGATTAACTACATAATATCGACCGAAACATGGCAAACGTTGTTTGGAATCAATCCTCAAGGTGTTTTTTCACATATCTCTTCATTGACATGCAGTTCGTGCCAGGCTTGCTTCTCTCTCTGTCGCCCCATGGAAAAATACTGGCAGGTGACTTTTGCGCACCAATTTCGGCGCAAGGACACCGGAGCGGACACGTGAGTAAATGTGGTCTCTTATGGTCCAATCTTCCAACGATCTGCCTACAAATACGTCACAATGCTGCAGACACCTTGGGGAAAGCGACAGAAAGGGCAGACTCGTTCCTCTTGCGTTCACAGCCACGTCATTTCCTGGATGCCAAGTCCATCTTGGTTTTGCCTGAAGCTCACGTTAAAAGGGCACGCACAGAGAAGATATTTGTAATTTCTGGACACGTCAGAGTGTTTTCTTTCGAATCAGTAGCAATTATATGCATAGTCGAGAGCATCTTTTTGTGACAAAATATCTTGTTTAAAAGCGGGAGCGTTTTTCTTCCAAAAAAAAATGAAATAGCGCCACCATAAGTGTAAGAGGTTAA
>NW_027004897.1:0-4542 GCF_036934945.1 Oncorhynchus masou masou
ATACTACAGTGCCTCCTCTCCCTCTCTCCACCACTCCATCCACCCTGAGATACTACAGTACCTCCTCTCCCTCTCTCCACCACTCCATCCACCCTGAGATACTACAGTACCTCCTCTCCCTCTCTCCACCACTCCATCCACCCTGATCTACTACAGTACCTCCTCTCCCTCTCTCCACCACTCCATCCACCCTGATCTACTACAGTACCTCCTCTTCCTCTCTCCACCATTCCATCCACCCTGATCTACTACAGTACCTCCTCTCCCTCTCTCCACCACTCCATCCACCCTGAGATACTACAGTACCTCCTCTCCCTCTCTCCACCACTCCATCCACCCTGAGATACTACAGTATGTCCTCTCCCTTTCCATCTCCCTCTCTCAACAACCCCAACAGCCCCATCCACCCTGAGATACTACAGTACGTCCTCTCCCTTTCGATCTCCCTCTCTCAACCACCCCATCCACCCTGAGATACTACAGTACATCCTCCTCCCTTTCCATCTCCCTCTCTCAACAACCCCAACAGCCCCATCCACCCTGAGATACTACATCGCCCCTCTCCCTTTCCATCTCCCTCTCTCCACCACTCCATCCACCCTGAGCCTGCTGGGTCTGGAACACTGCTGCTACCCTCTCTATCTGTTCCTGCCAAGCATCATCTGCAACTCCAATCCTCTCCTCTCCCACCCTGGGCTCACTGAGACACTACTACAGTACCTCATGTAAAGATAAAGAGGAGAAGGCCTAGAACGAGCCTGGGGGACACCAGTAGTGAGAACAAGTGGCGCAAAAAACATTCTTGTAATAACAGAGTAGCAGCAGCATAACAGAGGGGGGTGAGGGCAATGCAAATAGTCTGGGTAGACATTTGATTAGATGTTTAGTAATCTTATGGCTTGGGGGGTAGAAGCTGTTTAGAAACCTCTTGGAGCAAACTTGGCGCTCCGGTACCGCTGCGGTAGCAGAAGAGGACAGTTTATGACTCGGGTGGCTTTCACTCTGGCCCTTCCTCTGACACCACCTGGTAAAGAGGTTCTGGATGGCAGGAAGCTTGGTGGCGTGGGGCTCCTCGGGCCGTCGCACTCACTCCTCTGTAATGCGTTTTGGTCGGAGGCTCATCCAATGGCATTGAGGAGAATACCACCTCAGTCATCGGCTTCATCAATAAGTGCATCACGACGGCGTCCCCACAGTGACCATACGTAGGCATATCCTAACCAGAAGCCATGGATTACAGGCAGCATACTCATCAAGAGCAAAAGGCTAGAGTTGCCGCTTTCAAGGAGCGGGACACTAATCCGGACACCTATAAGAAATCCCGCTATTCCTCAGACAAAACCATCAAACAGGCAAAGCTTCAATACAGAATTTAGATTGAATCCCACTACACCGGCTCTGACGCTTTGTTGGATGTGGCAGGGCTTGAAACTGTTACGGATTACAAAGGGTCCCAGACGTGGAGCTGCCCAGTGACACAAGCCTAACAGAGCTAAATGCCTTTTATGCTCGCTTCGAGGTAAGCAACACTGAAGCATGCACAGAGCACCAGCTCTTCTGGATAACTGTTTGATAACGCAATCGGTATACGATGTGAGCAAGACCTTTAATACAGGTCAACATTCACAAAACCACGGGGCCAGATGGATTACCAGGACGTGTACTCAAAGCATTCGCGGACCAACTAGCAAGTGTCTTCACTGACATTTTTAAGCAGACCACCATAGTCCCTGTGCCCAAGGAAGCGGATGTAACCTGACTAAGTGACTACTGCCCCATAGCGCTCACATCGGTAGCCATGAGGTTTCTTTGAAAGGCTGGTCATGGCTCACATCAACAGCATCCTGCCGGATACCCTAGACCCACCTCTAATTTGCATACAGCACCTCAAAAGATCCACAGATGACGCATTCTCATTCACACTCCACACTGCCCTTTCTCACCTGGACAAAATGAACACCATGTGAGAATGCTGTTCATTGACTACAGCTCAGTGTTCAACACCATAGCGCCCACAAAGCTCATCTCTATGCTAAGGACCCTGGGACTAAACGCCTCCCTCTGGGACCCACTGGGTCCTGGACTTCCTGACGGGCCACCCCAGGCTGTAAGGGTAGGCAACAAGCCCATAGGGAGGAGGTCATTGAACTGGCAGTGTGGTGCCAGGACAACAACCTCTCCTCAATGTTAGCAAGACAAAGGAAGTGATTGTGGACTACAGGAAAAGGCAGGGCGAAGCAGGTTGAGAGGTTCAAGATCCTGTGTTTCCACATCACCAGCAATCTATCATGGTCCAAACACACCAAGACAGTCGTGAAGAGGGCAGATCAAAACCTCTTCCCCCTCAGGAAACAGAAAAGATTTGGGACTGGGGTCCCTGACTCGGTACCGGTACCCCCTGTATACAGCCTCGTTATTGTTATGTTATTGTGTTATTTCTTTTTCTTTTTTAACTTTAGTTTAGTTTGGTAAATGTTTTCTTAACTCTTCTTGAACTGCACTTGTTGGTCAAGGCCTTGTAAGTAAGCATTTCTACTGTAAGGTCTACACTTGTTGCGCATGTGAAAAATAAAGTTTGATATGATTTGATTTGATGCAACCAGTCAGGATGCTCTCGATGATGCAGCTGTAGAACCCTTTGAGGATCTGTAGCTTTCGCTAGCTTGCTTAGTGCCTAAGTTTTCCCATCCACCCCCTCTATCCCCTCGAACTCCCCATCTATCCTCTCCACCCCCATCTATCTCATC
The DNA here is from genome assembly GCF_036934945.1 of Oncorhynchus masou masou. Taxonomy (NCBI): domain Eukaryota; kingdom Metazoa; phylum Chordata; class Actinopteri; order Salmoniformes; family Salmonidae; genus Oncorhynchus; species Oncorhynchus masou. The sequence continues at coordinate 2,748 of NW_027004897.1, forward strand.
CATACCCCCTCTAGTCCTCTACTATCTCCTCACCTCATCCCCTCCATCCCCATGTATCTCCCCCATCCCTCCATCCTCTCATCCCCTTCTGTCCCCACTCTATCCTCTCCATCCCCCTCTCTCTCTCCTCCATCACCCTCTAACCCCTCTATCCCCCTCTATCCTTCCATCCCCTCTCTATCCCCACCTCTAACCCCTCTATCCCCCTATATCCCTCCATCCCCCTCTACTCCTCTCCGATCCCTCCATCCCCGCCTCTAACCCCCGCCCTCATGCTCACCCTTCAAATCCCCTCTATCCCTCTCTATCCTCCATCCCCCATCATCCCCTCCATATCCCCTCTGACCCACTCAATCCACCCCCCTCTAACCCCTCTCATCCCCGATCCATCCCTCCATCCCCTCATATCCATCTCCAACTACTACCTCTAACCCCTCTATCCTCCATCTCCATCCATCCCCTCCATTCCTCACTTCTATTGTCAGAACTAGAAGTACGATGACGCTAACTCTCGCGATTAACATCTGCTGACCATGTATATGTGACAAATCAAATTTGATTTGATTTGATATCCCTCCACTCCCTCTAACCCTCCACCCCCTCTAACCCTCTATCGCCTCCATCACCCTCTCCCTCTATCCCCCTATTCTCTCCATCCCCATCCATCCCCTCCAACCCCCTTCTCATCGCTCATCACCCTCAACTCCTCTAACCCCTCTATTCTCTCCATCCCCCTCTATCCCTCCACCCCCTCTCTCGCCGTGCATCAGCCTCTAACCTCTATTCTCTCCACCCCTCTTATCGCCATCCATCACCCTCTAACCCCTCTATTATCTCCATCCCCCCTCCCCTCACCTCCATCACCCTCTAACCCCTCTATTCTTCTCCATCCCCCCTCCCTCACCTCCATCACCCTCTAACCCCCTCTATTCCCTCTCCATACCCCACCCTCTATCTCCCTCATGAACCCCTCTATCCCCCTCTATTCTCTCCATCCCCCCTCTATCCCTCCATCCCCCCTCCCTCGCTCCATCACCCTCTAACCCCCTCTATTCTCTCCATCCCCCTCTATCCCTCCATCCCCCTCCTCACCTCCATCACCCTCTAACACCCTCTATCCCTCGATCCCCCTCCTCTACAGCTTCTGCACCACTCACCCTCTAACCCCTGTATGCTCCCTCTATTCTCTCCGATCCCCCTGACCTCGGTCACATCACCCACTAACCCCTCTATTCTCTCTCCATCCCCCTCCTCCTCCTCCTCACCTCCATCACCCTCTAACCCCTCATTCTCCTGCATCCCCCCTCTAGCTGGCTCTAAATCAACCCCTATCCCCTCTCTATTCTCTCCATCCCCCTCTATCCTCTCCATCCCCCTCCCCAGCACTCCTCTGAACTCCCTCTATTCTCTGCATCCCCCTCTCTATCGCCTCCACCACCCTCTGAACCCCTCTATATCTCTCCATCCCCGATCTACCACCTACCATCACCCTCTAACCCTCTCTATCCCCCTCTATTCTCTCCATCCCCATCGACTAACGCCTCCATTTCACCTCTACTAACCCCTTTATCCCCCTGCCTCTTCTGCATCCCCCCCTCTCTCTCGCCTCCACTCAGCCCTCTGAATCCCTCTGTATCCCCCTGACTTCTCTCCGTGATCCCCCCTCTCTTCCGCATCCATCACCCACTTTAACCCCTCTGATCCCCCTACTCCACTCTCCATCCCCCCTCTCCGCCCACTTCACCCTCTAATAACCCCTCTATCCCCTCTATTCCTTCTCCTGATCCCCCCTCTT
>NW_027004898.1:0-4542 GCF_036934945.1 Oncorhynchus masou masou
TGCCAGGAAGTCGAGGGACTGGAGGGAGGCATAGGCTGAGATGAACTCTGCCTTGTTGGCCGCAGATCGGCAGTTCCAGAGGCTACCGGAGACCAGGAACTCCACGTGGGTCGCTGCGACCACCAGATTAGGGTGGAGCCGGCCACGCGGTGTGGAGCGTTTGTATGGTCTGTGCAGAGAGGAGAGAACAGGGATAGATAGACACATAGTTGACAGGGTACAGAAGAGGCTACGCTAATGCAAAGGAGATTGGAATGACAAGTGGACTACACGTCTCGAATGTTCAGAAAGTTAAGCTTACGTAGCAAGAATCTTATAGACTAAAATGATTGAAATGATACAGTAATATTTGGCTAATGAATCCCTAGTTGCTTAATTAATTTGATTCAAATTATTTTGTTTCCTTTCCATGAAAAATGCAAAACCCTCTGGGTAAATTCAGACCGTTTCGCTCTGCCGAGGCAGTCAAGCACCCAAGCTAACGTTGGCTAGCTTGCTAGCTACTTCCAGACAAAAATGAGACCAGTCTGACCATTTTAACCAAAGCGTTGGTGACTGTAACTGTGCTGCTGGAAACAATTTAATTACGCTTTTTTGCCCGACGTTTACTGACACCGGCCGGGTGTTGAGTGCTCGTAAATGCATTATTCTGCGCTCGAATTTACGAAGCACCCGAATGTCCATTGAGAACGCACTCTGACTGTAGAATTTAGCTAAGCTAAGAATGATGGGAATAATCAAGTCAATAAACGTTGAGTAGTTAGATAGCCTATCGTTAATATACTGTCAAATTTGATGTATAACTACTAACGTTAGGTAGATAGCTAACATACCGATACATACTGCTGTAATGATATGCTATGTGGTTCGTAAGGACAGCGTAGCTAAGAAATTGTCAGCCAACATAACGTGTAAGGTATCTTATTTGAAAAGTCATTACTTTAATAAATTGAGTAGCAAGCTACCTTGAGAACGCGCTCTATCAACTTTGCGGCATGAGCATGCTTTTGGTGCACTGTCAATAGTGCGCTGGACTTCGGCCAAGAAGGTTGAAGGTTTGAAACATGCCCCCTGCTTGCTTCATTTGAAGTCGTGCACAATTATCAGTTTATTATTTGGTTTATATTGCCCATTTATTGTCAGTTAGAGACAGTAGTGCATTGAGACACAAAAGCATAATCTGTGCTCTAACCCCCCCTTGGTCGCTAAGGCAAATCTGGTCTTTGATATGACGTTTTATTTTAACACCTAGCTCAGCTATTAGACTATTATTTAGTAAAGGTTGAATTATTGTTAATATGTATAATTAATATTAATAATTAATATTGTTCAGCTATTAGCCCCACTCCCTAATTTTCAACAAATCGATGTATTTTTGTTGAGAGCAGAAGTTTTTTATTTTCAATTCCAAAATAATTTAAAGAAAAAACGAGGCTACAAAGTTTTGTTTTTTTTTGCAAACAAATATTTTGTGATAGAGCGCAAAACTTTATGCATTTTATTCCCAAAAAATATTTTGAGAACAAAAAATGTATTTGAAAACAAAACTTTCACTAACCACCTTCCATTTTGGCCATTTTTTGAGTGTCAGTTTGGCTACAACCAATACTGTTCAGCCTTTCTTTCTGACACAAAGGAAGTCATAGCAGACACCTAAGAAGGACTGTGTGATGATGGCATCTCAGGTAAGCAGCACTGGGCATTTTCTGTCCAACTTTTACATTGCTAGTAGTTAGCGCCTACGATTCAGTGTCGGTTCCTAACATTGTACTATATTACATAGATACAGTACCTACATACTCAGAATGATAAATCATGCAATTATTATTCTCAAGCTAACCAAAAGCATTTAGCTATGAACACCTGTTCTTGCCATTTTCAGTTGAATTAATCTAACTTTCTTTCATGGCAACTCATAAGCAGGCCATGTCCTATTTGTTTCATAGTTGATATATAATCACATTTCATGACAGTGTAACGGTCAGCTTTTTTAGAGAAGGAGGAAAGAACACCTTAAGGCAAGGATGCCCCATGCGGGCTTTAGAATGGTCAAAGGAAGTCTCAGAGCAATGGGCCATCGTGTACAATGGCGAAGAGTCATTGCAGCATGTAGATGGTGCAGGTACTATCTTACCAGAATGGTCCAGCTTCATTGCATTGCTCAGCAAAAATACTGTTCCTGCACACCTGTCTCTCATCCACATTGATACAAATCCTAAATTGATAAGGTAATAAGATGTATAATGTCTCTATCAAATCTAAGAAGTTATTTTAACTTTTTTATTCTTACTTATTCCGAGACAAATTTTCAATGATGTATGAAATTGGAGTTGTCTTCATCAACTGGTAATACATAAATAATGAAGCAGGTTAATAGGGTAAACATTTCACTTTTAATTCTAGCACTTTTTTTCAAGATACTAAAGGTAAGTACAGTTGAAGTCGAAAGTTTACACACACCTTAGAAAAATACATTTAAACCCCGTTTTTCACAATTCCTGACATTTAATCCTAGTAAAAATTGTCTTAGGTCAGTTAGGATCACCACTTTATTTAAGAATGTGAAATGTTAGAATACACTGTGAATACAGTGTATACAGTGATAGTGAATTATAAGTGAAATAATCTGTCTGTAAAAATTTGTTGCAAAAATTACTTTATTTCAGATTTTATTTCTTTCATCACATTCACAGTGGGTCAGAAGTTTACATACACTCAACTAAGATTTGGTAGCATTGCCTTGAAATTGTTTAACTTGGGTCAAACATTTCGGGATCCTTCCACAAGCTTCCCACAATAAGTTGGGTGAATTTTGTTCCATTCATACTGACAGAGCTGAGTCAGGTTTCTCAAATCAAATCAAATTTTATTTGTCACATACACATGGTTAGCAGATGTTAATGCGAGTGTAGCGAAATGCTTGTGCTTCTAGTTCCGACAATGCAGTAATAGCCAACAAGTAATCTAACTAACAATTCCAAAACTACTGTCTTATACACAGTGTAAGGCGATAAAGAATATGTACATAAGGATATATGAATGAGTGATGGTACAGAGCAGCATAGGCAAGATACAGTAGAGATGAGTATGTAAACAAAGTGGCATAGTTAAAGTGGCTAGTGATACATGTATTACATAAGGATGCAGTAGATGATATAGAGTACAGTATATACGTATACATATGAGATGAATAATGTAGGGTATGTAAACATTATATTAGGTAGCATTGTTTAAAGTGGCTAGTGATATATTTGACATCATTTCCCATCAATTCCCATTATTAAAGTGGCTGGAGTTGAGTCAGTGTGTTGGCAGCAGCCACTCAATGTTAGTGGTTGCTGTTTAACTGTCTGATGACCTTGAGATAGAAGCTGTTTTTCAGTCTCTCTGTCCCAGCTTTGATGCACCTGTACTGACCTCGCCTTCTGGATGATAGCGGGGTGAACAGGCAATGGCTCGGGTGGTTGTTGTCCTTGATGATCTTTATGGCCTTCCTGTAACATCGGGTGGTGTAGGTGTCCTGGAGGGCAGGTAGTTTGCCCCCGGTGATGCGTTGTGCAGACCTCACTACCCTCTGGAGAGCCTTACGGTTGTCTTACGGTTGTGGGCGGAGCAGTTGCCGTACCAGGCGGTGATACAGCCTCCAGGCGGTGATCTAGGTCTCCTTGCTCGCACATGTTTTTTTCAGTTCTAACCACACATTTTCTATAGGACTGGGGTCAGGGCTTTGTGATGGCCACTCCAATACCTTGACTTTGTTGTCCTTAAGCCATTTTGCCACAACTTTGGAAGTATGCTTGGGATCATTGTTCATTTGGAGGACCCATTTGCGACCAAGCTTTAACTTCCTGACTGATGTCTTGATATGTTGCTTCAATATATCCACATAATGTTCCATCCTCATGATTCCATCTATTTTATGAAGTGCACCAGTCCCTCCTGCAGCAAAGCACCAAACAACATGATGCTGCCACCCCTGTGCTTCACGGTTGGGATAGTGATATTTGGCTTACAAGCCTCCCCCTTTTTCCCCCAAACATAGTGATGGTCATTATGGCCAAACAGTTCTATTTTTGTTTCATCAGACCAGAGGACATTTCTCCAAAAAGTACAATATTGGTCCCCATGTGCAGTTGCAAACCATAGTCTGGATATTTAATGGAGGTTTTGGGGCAGTGGTTTCTTCCTCGCTGAGCGGCCTTTCAAGTTATGTCGATATAGGACTCGTTTTACTGTGGATATAGATACTTTTGTACCTGTTTCCTCCAGCATATTCACAAGGTCCTTTGCTGTTGTTCTGGGATTGATTTGCACTTTTGCACCAAAGTACTTTCATCTCTAAGAGACAGAATGCATCTCCTTCCTGAGCGGTATGACGGCTGCGTGGTTCCATGGTGTTTATACTTGCATACTATTGTTTGTACAGATGAACATGGTACCTTCAGGCGTTTGGAAATTGCTCCCAAGGATGAACCAGGCTTGTGGAGGTCTACACTTTTTTTCTGAGTTCTTGGCTGATTTCTTTTGATTTTCCTATTGTCA
>NW_027004899.1:0-4540 GCF_036934945.1 Oncorhynchus masou masou
TCACAAACACAAACAGACCTCACAGATCCCCAGGACAGCAACACAATTAGACCAAATAAATATATATATTACTTGACACATTGGAAAGAATTTACAAAAAAACTGAGCAAACTAGAATTGCATTGCCATTGCACTGCACACTGACCTATCCCATCTGGACAAGAGGAATACCTATGTAAGAACGCTGTTCATTGACTACAGCTCAGCATTCAAAACCATAGTACCCTCCAAACTCATCATTAAGCTCAGGGCCCTATGTCTGAACTCCGCCCTGTGCAACTGGGTCTTGGAAATTCTGACGGGCCACTCAGGTGGTGAAGGTAGGAAACAACACCTCCACTTCACTCATCCTCAACAAAGGGCCCCACAAGGGTGCTTTGCTCCAGCCCCCTCCGGTACTCCTTGTTCACTCATGACTGCATGGCCACATAAGTCTCCAACTCAATCATCACGTTTGCAAATGACACAACAGTAGTAGGCCCGATTACCAACAATGACGAGACAGCCTACAGAAAGGAGGTAAGGGCTCTGGGAGTGTGGTGCCAGGAAAATAACCTCTCACTCAATGTTGATAACAAAGGAGATGATTGTGGACTTCAGGAAACAGCAGAGGGAGCACGCCCCTATCCACATCGATGGGACCACAGTGGAGCATGTGGAAAGCTTCAAGTTCCTCGGCGTACACATCAATGACCCTCTGAAATGGTCCACTCACACAGACAGTGTGGTGAAGAAGGCGCAACAGCGCCTCTTCAACCTCAGGAGGCTGAAGAAATTTGGCTTGGCACCTAAAACCCCCACAAACTTTTACAGATCCACAATTGAGAGCATCGTGTCGGGCTGTATCAACGCCTGGTATGGCAACTGCACCGCCCACAACCGCAAGGCTCTCCAGAGGGTGGTGCAGTTTGCCCAATGCAAACTATCTGCCCTCCTGGACACCTTACAGCACACGATGTCACAGGAAGGCCAAGAAGATAATCAAGGACAATAACCACCCGAGCCGCTGCCTGTTCACCCCACTATCATCCAGAATGCGAGGTCATTACAAGCAGTGGTGGAAAAACAACCCAATTCTCAAACTTGAGTAAAAGTAAAAATACTTCAGTAGAAAATGTCTCAAGTAAAAATGAAAGTCACCCAGTAAAATACTACTTAAGTAAATTTCGAAAAGTATTTGGTTTTAAATATACTTAAGTATCAAAAGTAAATATAAATGCTAAAATATAATCAAGCATCAAAGGTATAAATAATTACAAATTCCTTACATTAAGAAAACCAGACGACACCATTTTCTTGGGTTTTGAATTTATGGATAGCCAGGGGCATACTCCAACACTCAGACATAATTTACAGACAAAGTCAGCCAGTGCAGAGGTAGTAGGGATGACCAGGGATATTGTTTTGATAAGTGCGTGAATCGGAAAATATTCGTGTCCTGCAAAGCATTCAACATGAAACGAGTACTTTTCGGTGACAGGGAAAATGTATGAGTAAAAAGTACATTCTTTCCTTCAGGAAAAAAAAAAGTTGGCAAAAATATGAAAGTAAATTAATGTACAGATACTCCAAAAAGTACAGGTTGCATCAAAGCTGGGACCGAGAGAGTGAAAAACAGTTTATATCTTAAGGCCATCAGACTGTTAAATAGCCATCAACAAGCGGCTTCCACCCGGATACGTAACTCTGCACCTTAGAGGCTGCTGAGAGGCCATTTCATGTACATTTGAGATTTACATGTAGCAAATCAGAAAACAATCATGTGACTTACAGTCTGTCAACCCTGACTCTGAAACTTCCTGACTCCCAACTCTACCATTACTAATACCCATCCATAGGATCCTCCTACATCCTGTCGTGTTATTTCACAAACTGGGGCCAGTACCATCCAGGAGCAGGCAAGTATTTGATCACTGACTTCGACCCCTTCCTCTGTGACCATCTGATTTATACCTTCGCCTGCATGGCCAACAACGAGATCAAGACCTCCAAATGGAACAATGAGATACTCTTCGGAATAGTTCCAGGCCCTCAAGAACCAGTGAGAGAGTCACGCATGCACAAACACACACTCTTGCTCGCAGGCACGCACGTACACATGCAGGCACATACACACACACAAAAGCAGGTACGCACATTCTCATTCAGGCAAGTACACACACATTACCTAAACCAGGACTAACTCTAACTCTTGTATTTGCTTACAAGAACAGCAACCTAAAGACCTTGCTGGCAATTGGAGGGAACTTTGGCACTCGGACGCAAGTGGAGAGACACACACACAGTGTCTGAGCAGTGTGTGTCCCAAGGTTCACAGAGATAGTGTCCAGAACAGCCAACCACCAGAAGTTCATCAACGGTGCGGTTAAGTTTCTGAAGCAGTACCAGTTTGATGGTCAGGACTTTGACTGGGAGTTCCCCGGATCCAAAGGCCCGCAGACAAGTACAGATTCACCATCTTGGTGTAGGTCAGACTCACACACACATATATACACACACACACATGAATGAACAAACACGAATGAACACACACACCTGTTTTAATTTTGTATTGATTAATGTGATGACTGCTGTTAATCAAATGATTAACTGTTTATAATTACGTGATTAAATGAATCAGGTAATTATTAATTCAGTAACCTGGGGCACCATGGGAAAGTTTGGCTTTATTGAGTGTCTATTTCCCAAATTAACTCAAAGAATATCAGAACATTGATTTTACAACAGTCGCACAACGTCGCATAATCCGTGAATCTGCACTAACCTGAGTTACACTAAATAAGTCTGTACCACACCAATTGTGTTGATTATTTATTTACTAACAAGATAAAATGATAATATAAGATACACATACACAAACACACAGTCTAGGCTATTGAATAGATCTTAGTACACTGAAACAGGTCCCTAGCGGACCAACACAATATGACACGTGTTCCACAAAATGGGGATTTCAAAAGAGAGAGAAAGAGGGAGAGAGTACAAGAGAAAAGCACACTTGGGTACATTTGTAAACTATGCTTAGTTAACCCTAACCTTGACCCGAACTGCCGATATTATGGGTCAGAATATAATGGTGTAATTATGTGTCGAAGGTCTCCAATGGGGTGCCTCTTCGTGGACTGGGTTCGCCTTCTCCTCAGATGACGGCACTTCTTCAGTTACCGGGTGTAACTCTCTGATTGTCCTCAAGATGTCAGTGTCCTTTCTCTTAGTGGTCTGTTTCCTCGCACTTGTTCTGAAAGAGGGTCTTCTGAGGACGGCTAATCAACCATATAGGTGGTTCCAGCGTGGGAATGAAAGCAGTGTAGACACACGATTCTTTGGAGAGAATAACCAGGTGGTCCTGCTTGAATTCAACCTCTTACATAGCTACTCATCCGTAGCATAGATTGTTAAAAGGTTCCTTTGTCTTCTTCAACCTCATGTTGCGTTTTGGATTTACAACTAATCGAACCTTGGCTGCAGCTCGTGGTCACCCTCGGGTCAGAAATAGGTGTTTCCGCCTTTATGTCAAGTTCTCTTGGCGTAACTCGTTACGAGTCAAGGTCTGGATTTTACTCAGATCCAATTTAGACAACTTCACATTTCATCTTTACAAAAACATTCTCTTTGATCTGGACATTTTCCACACAACGTACATTATGCAAACATCAGGTACATATTGTGAAAACTCTTCAAGTTACAATGTTTGCATTATGTCGTTGTTTAACTTTTAATAACAAAACAAAAACAACATTCATTTTCATATTCCATCTATTGCCATTACTCCATTTTGGCTGGCGAAACATAGTCCCAAAGTCCATTTATTGCATGTTACTGTTCTGAGGTAGGTTCTCCATAGGCCCATCATAGATTACATTCCTTCACAGTGAGAGGACAAAGGGATTTTGTCTGTACCTTAAGATTTAAAATGGGTGTGAGGTGTCAGAACTCCCCACCTCCATACCTCTCCATCTCTCCCCCTCTGGCGGGTGTGAGAGATGTCTCTTGTAGAAGTGTGGTACACGGTAACCTGACCCAAACAGGCTAGTCATGACACACCCATCTGTGTGCTGTCTCCCTCTAGGAGCTGATGGCTGTCTTTGAGATTGAGGGAAAGATGACCAACCATCCTCGTCTGATTCTGACTGCAGCTGTGTCCAGAAAGAGGACCATTGACACTGCATACCAGATCCCCAAGATTGGACGGTCAGTACATACACACTGGGCCTCAATGATATCAATTCTTATGCAAAATGTGTACACAAAAACATGCACGATCTATCAAATAATACCTTGCATATTGGAAATGGTTTGTTTATTCAAGCCACTAAATATATATGTGTATCTCTCTCCCTAACATTCAGGCTATTGGCCTTCTGAATGTGATGACCTATGACTTCCATGGATCTTGGGAATTCAACACTGGAGAAAACAGCCCTCTACCAAGGACCGGCTGATCAGGGAAACCATATCTACTACAATGTGGCGAGACACTTTCACTCTACTTCCCTCTTTATCTCCCTCATATTTCTCTCTACCCATCTCTTCCCCTGTT
>NW_027004900.1:0-4540 GCF_036934945.1 Oncorhynchus masou masou
TCCTATATGTTTTAATAAGGTCAGTATCACACCTCATGTAGCCTGGCCCATAGGCCTATATGTTTTAATAAGGTCAGTATCACACCTCATGTAGCCTGGCCCATAGGCCTATATGTTTTAATAGGGCAGTATCACACCTCATGTAGCCTGGCCCATAGTCCTATATGTTTTAATAAGGTCAGTATCACACCTCATGTAGCCTGGCCCATAGGCCTATTTGTTTTAATAAGGTCAGTATCACACCTCATGTAGCCTGGCCCATAGGCCTATATGTTTTGATAAGGTCAGTATCACACCTCATGTAGCCTGGCCCATAGGCCTATATGTTTTAATAAGGTCAGTATCACACCTCATGTAGCCTGGCCCATAGGCCTATATGTTTTAATAAGGTCAGTATCACACCTCATGTAGCCTGGCCCATAGGCCTATATGTTTTAATAAGGTCAGTATCACACCTCATGTAGCCTGGCCCATAGGCCTATATGTTTTGATAAGGTCAGTATCACACCTCATGTAGCCTGGCCCATAGTCCTATATGTTTTAATAAGGTCAGTATCACACCTCATGTAGCCTGGCCCATAGGCCTATATGTTTTGATAAGGTCAGTATCACACCTCATGTAGCCTGGCCCATAGGCCTATATGTTTTGATAAGGTCAGTATCACACCTCATGTAGCCTGGCCCATAGGCCTATATGTTTTAATAAGGTCAGTATCACACCTCATGTAGCCTGGCCCATAGTCCTATATGTTTTAATAAGGTCAGTATCACACCTCATGTAGCCTGGCCCATAGGCCTATATGTTTTCATAAGGTCAGTATCACACCTAATGTAGCCTGGCCCATAGGCCTATATGTTTTAATAAGGTTAGTATCACACCTCATGTAGTCTAGCCCATAGGCCTATATGTTTTGATAAGGTCAGTATCACACCTCATGTAGCCTGGCCCGTAGGCCTATATGTTTTGATAAGGTCAGTATCACACCTCATGTAGCCTGGCCCTTAGGCCTATATGTTTTGATAAGGTCAGTATCACACCTCATGTGGCCTGGCCCATAGTCTATATGTTTTGATAAGGTCAGTATCCCCTGTGTAGCCTGGCCCTTAGTCCTATATGTTTTGATAAGGTCAGTATCACACCTCATGTAGCCTGGCCCATAGTCCTATATGTAAGTCAATAAGGTCCTATATGTTTTATATGTTTTAAAAGGTCAGTATCACACCTCAGCTTCATATGTTTTAATAGGGCAGCAGCCTGGCCATAGTCCTATATGTTTTAATAAGGTCAGTATCACACCTTATGTAGCCTGGCCCATAGGCCTATTTTTTTAATAAAGGTCAGTATCACACCTCATGTAGCCTGGCCCGGCAGCCTATGTTTTGATGAGGTCAGTATCACCTCATGTAGCCTGTGGCCATAGGCCTATATGTTTTAATAAGGTCAGTATCACACCTCATGTAGCCTGGCCCATAGGCTTCATATGTTTTAATACAGTCAGTATCACACCATAGCCTGCCCATAGGCCTATGTTTTTTTAATAAGGTCAGTATCACACTCTCATGTAGCTCGGGCCCATAGTTCATATGTTTTGATAAGGTCATATCAGTACCTCATGTAGCTTGGCCCATAGTCCTCATATGTTTAATAAGTGTCAGTATCATACCTCATGTAGTTCGGCTCATAGGCCTTATATGTTTTGATAAGGTCAGTATCACACCTCATGTAGCTCTGCCCATAGGCCTGTTTTGATATGTCAGTATCACACCCTCATGTAGCCTGGCCCATAGCCTATATGTTTTAATAAGGTCAGTATCACACCTCATGTAGCCTGGCCCATAGTCCTATATGTTTTAATAAGGTCAGTATCACACCTCATGTAGCCTGGCCCATAGTCCTATGTTTGTATATGTTTTGAGCTTCTGGGCCCAGCCTGGTATGTTTTAAAGGTCAGTATCACACCTCATGTAGCCTGGCCCATAGGCCTATATGTTTTAATAAGGTCAGTATCACACCTCATGTAGCCTGGCCCATAGTCCTATATGTTTTAATAAGGTCAGTATCACACCTCATGTAGCCTGGCCCATAGGCCTATATGTTTTGATAAGATTAATTATCACACCTCATGTAGCCTGGCCCATAGTCCTATATGTTTTAATAAGGTCAGTATCACACCTCATGTAGCCTGGCCCATAGGCCTATATGTTTAATAAGGTCAGTATCACACCTCATGTAGCCTGGCCCATAGGCCTATATATTTTAAATAAGGTCAGTATCACACCTCGCCTGCCCGGTAGCCTATTTATTAGTCCTATATGTTTTAATAAGGTCAGTATCACACCTCTTGTAGCCTGGCCCATAGGCCTATTTGTTTTAATAAGGTCAGTATCACACCTCATGTAGCTGGCCCATAGGCCTATATGTTTTAATAAGTCAGTATCACACCTCATGTAGCCTGGGCCATAGGCCTATATGTTTTAATAAGGTCAGTATCACACCTCATGTAGCCTGGCCCATAGGCCTATATGTTTTAATAAGGTCAGTATCACACCTCATGTAGCCTGGCCCGTAGCCTATATGTTTTAATAAGGTCAGTATCCCACACCTCATGTAGCCTGGCCCATAGGCCTATATGTTTTGATAAGGTCAGTATCACACCTCATGTAGCCTGGCCCATAGTCCTATATGTTTTAATAAGGTCAGTGTCACACCTCATGTAGCCTGGCCCATAGGCCTATATGTTTTGATAAGGTCAGTATCACACCTCATGTAGCCTGGCCCATCAGGCCATAGTCCTATATGTTTTGATAAGGTCAGTATCACACCTCATGTAGCCTGGCCCATAGGCCCTATATGTTTTAATAAGGTCAGTATCACACCTCATGTAGCTTGGCCCATAGTCCTATATGTTTTTAATAGTAATACACCTCAGTAGTTCATTGTATATGTTTCATATAAGGTCAGTATCACACCTCATGTAGCCTGGCCCATAGGCCTATATGTTTTCATAAGGTCAGTATCACACCTAATGTAGCCTGGCCCATAGGCCTATATGTTTTAATAAGGTTAGTATCACACCTCATGTAGTCTAGCCCATAGGCCTATATGTTTTGATAAGGTCAGTATCACACCTCATGTAGCCTGGCCCGTAGGCCTATATGTTTTGATAAGGTCAGTATCACACCTCATGTAGCCTGGCCCATAGGCCTATATGTTTTGATAAGGTCAGTATCACACCTCATGTAGCCTGGCCCATAGTCCTATATGTTTTAATAAGGTCAGTATCACACCTCATGTAGCCTGGCCCATAGGCCTATATGTTTTAATAAGGTCAGTATCACACCTCATGTGGCCTGGCTGTAGTCCTATATGTTTTAATAAGGTCGGTATCCTCCCATAAGCCTGGCCCATAGGCCTATATGTTTAATAAGGTCAGTATCACACCTCATGTAGCCTGGCCCATAGGCCTATATGTTTTAATAGGGCAGTATCACACCTCATGTAGCCTGCCCATAGTCCTATATGTTTTAATAAGGTCAGTATCACACCTCATGTAGCCTGGCCCATAGGCCTATTTGTTTTAATAAGGTCAGTATCACACCTCATTTAGCCTGGCCCATAGTCAGTATCATACCCTATGTATGTTTGATAAGGTCAGTATCACACCTCATGTAGCCTGGCCCATAGGCCTATATGTTTAATAAGGTCAGTATCACACCTCATGTAGCCTGGCCCATAGGCCTATATGTTTTAATAAGGTCAGTATCACCTCATGTAGCCTGGCCCATAGGTATCACACCTCATGTAGCCTGGCCCATGTTTTTCATAAGGTCAGTATCACACCTCTGCAGCCTGGCCCATAGGCCTATATGTTTTGATAAGGTCAGTATCACACCTCATGTAGTCTAGCCCATAGGCCTATATGTTTTAATAAGGTCAGTATCACACCTCATGTAGCCTGGCCCGTAGGCCTATATGTTTTGATAAGGTCAGTATCACACCTCATGTAGCCTGGCCCATAGGCCTATATGTTTTGATAAGGTCAGTATCACACCTCATGTAGCCTGGCCCATAGGCCTATATGTTTTAATAAGGTCAGTATCACACCTCATGTAGCCTGGCCCATAGGCCTATATGTTTTAATAAGGTCAGTATCACACCTCATGTAGCCTGGCCCATAGGCCTATATGTTTTAATAAGGTCAGTATCACACCTCATGTAGCCTGGCCCGTAGGCCTATATGTTTTGATAAGGTCAGTATCACACCTCATGTAGCCTGGCCCATAGGCCTATATGTTTTGATAAGGTCAGTATCACACCTCATGTAGCCTGGCCCATAGGCCTATATGTTTTAATAAGGTCAGTATCACACCTCATGTAGCCTGGCCCATAGGCCTATATGTTTTAATAAGGTCAGTATCACACCTCATGTTAGCCTGGCCTATATGTTTTCATAAGGTCAGTATCACACCTCATGTAGCCTGGCCCATAGTCCTATATGTTTTGATAAGGTCAGTATCACACCTCATGTAGCCTGGCCCA
>NW_027004901.1:0-4539 GCF_036934945.1 Oncorhynchus masou masou
GGCAAACGTTGTTTGGAATCAATCCTCAAGGTGTTTTTTCACATATCTCTTCATTGACATGCAGTTCGTGGAAGCTTGCTTCTCTCTGTGCCCCATGGAAAAATACTGGCAGGTGACTTTTGCGCACCAATTTTAGGCGCAGGACACCGAAGAGCGGACACGTGGTAAATGTGGTCTCTTATGGTCAATCTTCCAACGATCTGCCTACAAATACGTCACAATGCTGCAGACACCTTGGGGAAACGACAGAAAGGGCAGACTCATTCCTCTTGACCTTCCTCTTGGCCTGACCTGCTGAGGAGTGACGGACTCCATCCAAGCTGGAGGGGTGCTCTCATCTTATCTACCAACATAGACAGGGCTCTAACTCCTCTAGCTCCACAATGAAATAGGGTGCAGGCCAGGCAGCAGGCTGTTAGCCAGCCTGCCAGCATAGTGGAGTCTGCCACTAGCATAGTCAGTGTAGTCAGCTCAGCTATTACCATTGAGACCGTGTCTGTGCCTCGACCTAGGTTGCGCAAAACTAAACATGGCGGTGTTCGCCTTAGCAATCTCACTAGGATAAAGACCACCTCCATTCCTGTCATTATTGAAAGAGATCATGATACCTCACATCTCAAAATAGGGCTACTTAATGTTAGATCCCTTACTTCAAAGGCAATTATAGTCAATGAACTAATCACTGATCATAATCTTGATGTGATTGGCCTGACTGAAACATGGCTTAAGCCTGATGAATTTACTGTGTTAAATGAGGCCTCACCTCCTGGCTACACTAGTGACCATATCCCCGTGCATCCCGCAAAGGCGGAGGTGTTGCTAACATTTACGATAGCAAATTTCAATTTACAAAAAAAAAATGACGTTTTCGTCTTTTGAGCTTCTAGTCATGAAATCTATGCAGCCTACTCAATCACTTTTATAGCTACTGTTTACAGGCCTCCTGGGTCATATACAGCGTTCCTCACTGAGTTCCCTGAATTCCTATCGGACCTTGTAGTCATAGCAGATAATATTCTAATCTTTGGTGACTTTAATATTCACATGGAAAAGTCCACAGACCCACTCCAAAAAGGCTTTCGGAGCCATCATCGACTCAGTGGGTTTTGTCCAACATGTCTCTGGACCCACTCACTGTCACAGTCATACGCTGGACCTAGTTTTGTCCCATGGAATAAATGTTGTGGATCTTAATGTTTTTCCTCATAATCCAGGACTATCGGACCACCATTTTATTACGTTTGCAATTGCAACAAATAATCTGCTCAGACCCCAACCAAGGAACATCAAAAGTCGTGCTATAAATTCACAGACAACACAAAGATTCCTTGATGTCCTTCCAGATTCCCTCTGTCTACCCAATGACACCAGAGGACAAAAATCAGTTAACCACCTAACTGAGGAACTCAATTTAACCTTGCGCAATACCCTAGATGCAGTTGCACCCCTAAAAACTAAAAACATTTCTCATAAGAAACTAGCTCCCTGGTACACAGAAAATACCCGAGCTCTGAAGCAAGCTTCCAGAAAATTGGAACGGAAATGGCGCCACACCAAACTGGAAGTCTTCCGTCTAGCTTGGAAAGACAGTACCGTGCAGTACCGAAGAGCCCTTACTGCTGCTCGATCATCCTATTTTCTAACTTAATTGAGGACAATAAGAACAATCCAAAATTCCTTTTTGATACGGTCGCAAAGCTAACTAAAAAGCAGCATTCCCCAAGAGAGGATGACTTTCACTTTAGCAGTGATAAATTCATGAACTTCTTTGAGGAAAAATTATGATTATTAGAAAGCAAATTACAGACTCCTCTTTAAATCTGCGTATTCCTTCAAAGCTCAGTTGTCCTGAGTCTGCACAACTCTGCGTGGACCTAGGATCAAGAGAGACGCTCAAGTGTTTTAGTACTATATCTCTTGACACAATGATGAAAATAATCATGGCCTCTAAACCTTCAAGCTGCTTACTGGACCCTATTCCAACTAAACTACTGAAAGAGCTGCTTCCTGTGCTTGGCCCTCCTATGTTGAACATAATAAACGGCTCTCTATCCACCGGATGTGTACCAAACTCACTAAAAGTGGCAGTAATAAAGCCTCTCTTGAAAAAGCCAAACCTTGACCCAGAAAATATAAAAAACTATCGGCCTATATCGAATCTTCCATTCCTCTCAAAAATCTTAGAAAAGGCTGTTGCTCAGCAACTCACTGCCTTCCTGAAGACAAACAATGTATATGAAATGCTTCAGTCTGGTTTTAGACCCCATCATAGCACTGAGACGGCACTTGTGAAGGTGGTAAATGACATTTTAATGGCATCGGACCGAGCTCTGCATCTGTCCTCGTGCTCCTAGACCTTAGTGCTGCTTTTGATACCATCGATCACCACATTCTTTTGGAGAGATTGGAAACCCAAATTGGTCTACACGGACAAGTTCTGGCCTGGTTTAGATCTTATCTGTCGGAAAGATATCAGTTTGTCTCTGTGGATGGTTTGTCCTCTGACAAATCAACTGTAAATTTCGGTGTTCCTCAAGGTTCCGTTTTAGGACCGCTGTTGTTTTCACTATATATTTTACCTCTTGGGGATGTTATTCGAAAACATAATGTTAACTTTCACTGCTATGCGGATGATACACAGCTGTACATTTCAATGAAACATGGTGAAGCCCCAAAATTGCCCTCGCTAGAAGCATGTGTTTCAGACATAAGGAAGTGGATGGCAGCAAACTTTCTACTTTTAAACTCGGATAAAACAGAGATGCTTGTTCTAGGTCCCAAGAAACAAAGAGATCTTCTGTTGAATCTGACAATTAATCTTAATGGTTGTACAGTCATCTCAAATAAAACTTGAAGGACCTCGGCGTTACTCTGGACCCTGATCTCTCTTTTGAAGAACATATCAAGACCATTTCAAGGACAGCTTTTTTCCATCTACGTAACATTGCAAAAATCAGAAACTTTCTGTCCAAAAATGATGCAGAAAAATTAATCCATGCTTTTGTCACTTCTAGGTTAGACTACTGCAATGCTCTACTTTCCGGCTACCCGGATAAAGCACTAAATAAACTTCAGTTAGTGCTAAATACGGCTGCTAGAATCCTGACTAGAACCAAAAAATTTGATCATATTACTCCAGTGCTAGCCTCCCTACACTGGCTTCCTGTCAAAGCAAGGGCTGATTTCAAGGTTTTACTGCTAACCTACAAAGCATTGCATGGGCTTGCTCCTACCTATCTCTCTGATTTGGTCCTGCCGTACATACCTACACGTACGCTATGGTCACAAGACGCAGGCCTCCTAATTGTCCCTAGAATTTCTAAGCAAGTAGCTGGAGGCAGGGCTTTCTCCTGCAGAGCTCCATTTTATGGAACGGTCTGCCCTACCCATGTCAGAGACGCAAACTCGGTCTCAACCTTTAGTCTTTACTGAAGACTCATCTCTTCAGTGGGTCATATGATTAGGGTGTAGTCTGGCCCAGGAGTGGGAGAGGTGACGGAAAGGCTCTGGAGCAACGAACCACCCTTGCTGTCTCTGCCTGGCCGGTTCCCCTCTTTCCACTGGGATTCTCTGCCTCTAACCCTATTACAGGGGCTGAGTCACTGGCTTGCTGGGGCTCTCTCATGCCGTCCCTGGAGGGTGCGTCACCTGAGTGGGTTGATTCACTGATGTGGTCATCCTGTCTGGGTTGGCGCCCCCCTTGGGTTGTGCCGTGGCGGAGATCTTTGCGGGCTATACTCAGCTTTGTCTCAGGATGGTAAGTTGGTGGTTGAAGATATCCCTCCAGTGGTGTGGGGGCTGTGCTTTGGCAAAGTGGGTGGGGTTATATCCTTCCTGTTTGGCCCTGTCCGGGGGTGTCCTCGGGTGGGGCCACAGTGTCTCCTGACCCCTCCTGTCTCAGCCTCCAGTATTTATGCTGCAGTAGTTTATGTGTCGGGGGCTGGGGTCAGTTTGTTATATCTGGAGTACTTCTCCTGTCCAATTCGGTGTCCTGTGTGAATCTAAGTGTGCGTTCTCTAATTCTCTCCTTCTCTCTCTCGGAGGACCTGAGCCCTAGGACCATGCCCCAGGACTACCTGACATGATGACTCCTTGCTGTCCCCAGTCCACCTGGCCGTGCTGCTGCTCCAGTTTCAACTGACCTGAGCCCTAGGACCATGCCCCAGGACTACTTGACATGATGACTCCTTGCTGTCCCCAGTCCACCTGGCCGTGCTGCTGCTCCAGTTTCAACTGTTCTGCCTTATTATTATTCGACCATGCTGGTCATTTATGAACATTTGAACATCTTGGCCATGTTCTGTTATAATCTCTACCCGGCACAGCCAGAAGAGGACTGGCCACCCCACATAGCCTGGTTCCTCTCTAGGTTTCTTCCTAGGTTTTGGCTTTTCTAGGGAGTTTTCCTAGCCACCGTGCTTCTACACCTGCATTGCTTGCTGTTTGGGGTTTTAGGCTGGGTTTCTGTACAGCACTTTGAGATATCAGCTGATGTACGAAGGGCTATATAAATAAATTTGATTTGATTTGATTTGATTT
>NW_027004902.1:0-5776 GCF_036934945.1 Oncorhynchus masou masou
TGTGGAGTATAGTTCAGTATAGTACCATACAGTCCTATGTACAGTATAGTGTCAGTGGAGCATAGTTCAGTATAGTACCATACAGTCCTGTGGAGTATAGTTCGGTATAGTACCATACAGTCCTGTGTGGAGTATAGTTCAGTATAGTACCATACAGTCCTGTGGTATAGTTCAGTATAGTACCATACAGTCTGTGGAGTATAGTTCAGTATAGTACCATACAGTCCTGTGGACTCAGTAGTACCATACAGTCCTGTGGAGTATAGTTCAGTATAGTACCATACAGTCCTGTACTGTAGTATAGTTCAGTATAGTACCATACAGTCCTGTACTGTGGAGTATAGCTCAGTATAGTACCATACAGTCCTGTGGAGTATAGTTCAGTATAGTACCATACAGTCCTGTGGAGTATAGTTCAGTATGTGGAGTACCATACAGTCCTGTGAGTATAGCTCAGTATAGTACCATACAGTCCTGTGGAGTATAGCTCAGTATAGTACCATACAGTCCTGTGGAGTATAGCTCAGTATAGTACCATACAGTCCTGTGGAGTATAGCTCAGTATAGTATCATACAGTCCTGTGAGTATAGCTCAGTATAGTACCATACAGTCCTGTACTGTGGAGTAGTTCAGTATAGTACCATACAGTCCTGTGGAGTATAGTTCAGTATAGTACCATACAGTCCTGTACTGTGGAGTATAGCTCAGTATAGTACCATACAGTCCTGTGGAGTATAGCTCAGTATAGTACCATACAGTCCTGTGGAGTATAGTTCAGTATAGTACCATACAGTCCTGTGGAGTATAGCTCAGTATATTACCATACAGTCCTGTGGAGTATAGTTCAGTATAGTACCATACAGTCCTGTGAAGTATAGTTCAGTATAGTACCATACAGTCCAGTGGAGTATAGTTCAGTATAGTACCATACAGTCCTGTGGAGTATAGTTCAGTATAGTACCATACAGTCCTGTGGAGTATAGCTCAGTATAGTACCATACAGTCCTGTGGAGTATAGTTCAGTATAGTACCATACAGTCCTGTACTGTGGAGTATAGTTCAGTATAGCACCATACAGTCCTGTGGAGTATAGCTCAGTATAGTACCATACAGTCCTGTGGAGTATAGCTCAGTATAGTACCATACAGTCCTGTGGAGTATAGTTCAGTATAGTACCATACAGTCCTGTGGAGTATAGCTCAGTATAGTACCATACAGTCCTGTACTGTGGAGTATAGCTCAGTATAGTACCATACAGTCCTGTACTGTGGAGTATAGCTCAGTATAGTACCATACAGTCCAGTGGAGTATAGCTCAGTATAGTACCATACAGTCCTGTGGAGTATAGTTCAGTATAGTACCATACAGTCCTGTGGAGTATAGCTCAGTATAGTACCATACAGTCCTGTGGAGTATAGTTCAGTATATTACCATACAGTCCTGTGGAGTATAGTTCAGTATAGTACCATACAGTCCTGTGGAGTATAGCTCAGTATAGTACCATACAGTCCTGTGGAGTATAGCTCAGTATAGTACCATACAGTCCTGTGGAGTATAGCTCAGTATAGTACCATACAGTCCTGTGGAGTATAGTTCAGTATAGTACCATACAGTACTGTGGAGTATAGCTCAGTATAGTACCATACAGTCCTGTGGAGTATAGCTCAGTATAGTACCATACAGTCCTGTGGAGTATAGTTCAGTATAGTACCATACAGTACTGTGGAGTATAGCTCAGTATAGTACCATACAGTCCTCTACTGTGGAGTATAGTACACAGTAGTGCACACTAGAGTTGAGTATATTGAACTGTGCTGAACTATACTCTACTGTGCCGAACGTTACTATACTAATCTCTACTGAACTCTACTGTACTGAACTGGACTCTACTGTACTAAACTGAACTCTACTGAACTGTACTGAACTGGACTCTACTGTACTAAACTGAACTCTACTGAACTCTACTGAACTGTACTGAACTATACTCTACTGAACTGTACTGAACTCTACTGTACTGAACTCTACTGAACTCTACTGAACTCTACTGTACTCTACTGAACTGAACTCTACTGAACTGTACTGTACTGAACTGTACTGTACTGAACTGTACTGAACTCTACTGAACTCTACTGAACTGTACTGTACTGAACTGTACTGAACTCTACTGAACTCTAGTGTACTGAACTCTACTGTACTCTACTCTACTCCACTGAACTGAACTCTACTGAACTGTACTGTACTGAACTCTACTGAACTGTACTGTACTGAACTCTACTGAACTCTAGTGTACTGAACTCTACTATACTGTACTCTACTCCACTGAACTGTACTGAACTGTACTGAACTGTAGTGTACTGAACTCTACTATACTGTACTGTACTCCACTGAACTGTACTGCTCTACTGTACTCTACTGAACTGTACTGTACTCTACCGTACTCTACAGAAATGTACTGTACTGAACTCTTCTCTACTGTACTCTACTGAAATCTGCTATACCGTACTGAACTCTACTGAACTCTACTGAACTGTAGTGTACTGAACTCTACTATACTGTACTGTACTCCACTGAACTGTACTGCTCTACTGTACTCTACTGAAATCTACTGTACTCTACTGAACTGAAATCTACTGTACTCTACTGAACTGAAATCTACTGTACTGTACTGTACTGTACTCTACTGAAATGTACTGTACTCTACTGAAATCTACTGTACTCTACTGAACTGTACTGTACTCTACTGAAATCTACTGTACTCTACTGAACTGTACTGTACTCTACTGTACTGAAGTCTCCTGAACTCGTCTCTACTGTACTGTACTCTACTGAACTGTACTCTACTCTACTATACTGTACTCTACTGAACTCTAGAATACTATACTGAAATCTACTCTACTGAACTCTACTGAAATGTACTATACACTGCTTAAATCTACTGAACTCTTCTCTACTGAACTGTACTGAACTGAAATCTACTGTACTATACTGTACTCTACTGAACTCTAGAATACTATGCTGAAATCTACTCTACTGAACTCTACTGAAATGTACTATACACTACTTAAATCTACTGAACTCTTCTCTACTGAACTGTACTGTACTGAAATCTACTGTGCTTTGATATCCAAACTTGTAAAACATTTGTGCAGATTTCGCTTCGGATGAACCACATGTGGTTTTGCTGCGGAGCAGATTTAAATAATTGCCCGTGTGTATAATAATACCCACATATGTAGAGGAGGATGTTGGAGACCCACATATGTAGAGGAGGATGTTGGAGACCCACATATGTAGAGGAGGATGTTGGATGCTCACATATGTAGAGGAGGATGTTGGATCATAATACCCACATATGTAAAGGAGGAGGTTGGATACCCACATATGTAGAGGAGGAGGTTGGATACCCACATATGTATAGGAGGATGTTGGATACCCACATATGTAGAGGAGGATGTTGGATAATAATACCCACATATGTAGAGGAGTAGGTTGGATACCCACATATGTAGAGGAGGATGTTGGATACCCACATATGTAGAGGAGGATGTTGGATCATAATACCCACATATGTAGAGGAGGATGTTGGATACCCACATATGTAGAGGAGGATGTTGGAGACCCACATATGTAGAGGAGGATGTTGGATGCCCACATATGTAGAGGAGGATGTTGGATCATAATACCCACATATGTAGAGGAGGATGTTGGATACCCACATATGTAGAGGAGGATGTTGGAGACCCACATATGTAGAGGAGGATGTTGGATACCCACATATGTAGAGGAGGATGTTGGATGCCCACATATGTAGAGGAGGATGTTGGATCATAATACCCACATATGTAGAGGAGGAGGTTGGATACCCACATATGTAGAGGAGGAGGTTGGTACCCACATATGTAGAGGAGGATGTTGGATACCCACATATGTAGAGGAGGATGTTGGATAATAATACCCACATATGTAGAGGAGGAGGTTGGATACCCACATATGTAGAGGAGGATGTTGGATACCCACATATGTAGAGGAGGAGGTTGGATAATAATACCCACATATGTAGAGGAGGATGTTGGATACCCACAGATGTAGAGGAGGATGTTGGATACCCACATATGTAGAGGAGGATGTTGGATCATAATACCCACATATGTAGAGGAGGATGTTGGATACCCACATATGTAGAGGAGGATGTTGGATCATAATACCCACATATGTATAGGAGGATGTTGGATACCCACATATATAGAGGAGGATGTTGGATACCCACATATGTAGAGGAGGATGTTGGATCATAATACCCACATATGTAGAGGAGGATGTTGGAGACCCACATATGTAGAGGAGGATGTTGGATCATAATACCCACATATGTAGAGGAGGATGTTGGATACCCACATATGTAGAGGAGGATGTTGGATCATAATACCCACATATGTAGAGGAGGATGTTGGATACCCACATATGTAGAGGAGGATGTTGGATACCCACATATGTAGAGGAGGATGTTGGATACCCACATATGTAGAGGAGGATGTTGGAGACCCACATATGTAGAGGAGGATGTTGGATACCCACATATGTAGAGGAGGATGTTGGAAACCCACATATGTTTGATACCCACAAACTCCCTCACAACTCCTACCAAACTCCCTCACAACTCCTACCAAACTCCCTCAAATCTCCCTCAAAACTCCTACCAAACTCCCTCACAACTCCTACCAAACTCCCTCACAACTCCTACCAAACTCCCTCACAGTTCTTCCAGTAAATATGTTTTTTTGGGGGGGTCAAATGTTCAGTGTAAACGCAGTCCTTGTGCATAAAGTTGTATGTTTGTTAAAAATCAATGGTTTTTTTTTGTTTATTTTGTAGAGCATACATTTTACGTAAAAAAATAAAATAAAATCGGTCTCCATTCAGTTAAAATGGAATGGCCCATATATGACTAATACTGTATGCGCTGGTGGTGCTGTTCTCTCCTTTGTGTACTGCAGCGGTTTAACCTCTGTGATGTTGTCATTAAAGCAGTCACCTCGGACAGACCGTACCGCTGTTCGGAGTGCGGCAAGACGTTCACCTCGCCGACCAGCCTGAGGATCCACCTGAAGATCCACAGCGAAGACAAACCGCACCAGTGTTCCGTCTGCGGGAAGCGTTTCCTGTGGCTCTGTGTTCTGAAGAGACACCTGGTGGTGCACAAAGGTGAGAGAAACATCTCTCTGCTGGAAGACATGTCCTGTGTCCGGCTCCTTGGTAGAACGTGACCTTCGCAAGCCTAGGATTGTGGGTTGGTTATAGACAGAACAGTGCATAGGGTTGGTTATTCAGAGGACAGTTACAGTATAGAGGCTGTTACGAGTTATAGTGATTTATGGTGAGGCTCAGAGGACAGTTACTATAGGGTGTGGTTATAGAGGCTCAGAGGACAGTTACCATAGGGTGTGGTTATAGAGGCTCAGAGGACAGTTACCATAGGGTGTGGTTATAGGAGGCTCAGAGGACAGTTACCATAGGGTGTGGTTATAGAGGCTCAGAGGACAGTTACCATAGGGTGTGGTTATAGAGGCTCAGAGGACAGTTACCATAGGGGTGTGGTTAGAGGCTCAGAGGAGAAGTTACCATAGGGGTGTGGTTATAGAGGCTCAGAGGACAGTTACCATAGGGTGTGGTTATAGAGGCTCAGAGGACAGTTACCATAGGGTGTGGTTATAGAGGCTCAGAGGACAGTTACCATAGGGGTGGTTATAGAGGCTCAGAGGACAGTTACCATAGGGT
>NW_027004902.1:6276-20095 GCF_036934945.1 Oncorhynchus masou masou
CCTGTATGTCGGTAAGTAGCCTTCCACAAGCCTTGGTCTGTACTGTATGTCGGTAAGTAGCCTTCCACAAGCCTTGGTCTGTACTGTATGTCGCTAAGTAGCCTTCCACAAGCCTTGGTCTGTACTGTATGTCGGTAAGTAGCCTTCCACAAGACTTGATCTGTACAAGCCGGAACGGCTCATAGGACAGGAGGCATCTCCTGTTTCTGAAGCGTGAGGCAGAGGCAGGAGAGTATGTCGTGTTATGTATATTTTATGGATATCATGTATTTTATTTGTTGCGTTTTATTTCCTGTTTTGACCCCAGAAAGAGGGGCGAATTGAGGATCCCAATAAGTACTACTAAATACTACACAACTTATTCTGAGGCCTGGACCAGGCTGCATGTAGCTGGTTTGAAAATTATTAAAAAGGACAACCAGTCATATGAATGTGGCTCACCTTTTAGTCAGTTGCATTTCTATGGCAGCGAATCCTTCAGAACTAACCTGCTCCAATGGCAGGCCAACTCTATCCTGAATGAATCCTTCAGAACTAACCTGCTCCAATGGCAGGCCAACTCTATCCTGAATGAATCGTTCAGAACTAACCTGCTCCCGGGCAGGCCAACTCTATCCTGAATGAATCCTTCAGAATTAACCTGCTCCCGGGCAGGCCAACTCTATCCTGAATGAATCGTTCAGAACTAACCTGCTCCCGGGCAGGCCAACTCTATCCTGAATGAATCGTTCAGAACTAACCTGCTCCCAAGCAGGCCAACTCTATCCTGAATGAATCGTTCAGAACTAACCTGCTCCCGGGCAGGCCAACTCTATCCTGAATGAATCGTTCAGAACTAACCTGCTCCCGGGCAGGCCAACTCTATCCTGAATGAATCCTTCAGAACTAACCTGCCCCAATGGCAGGCCAACTCTATCCTGAATGAATCCTTCAGAACTAACCTGCTCCCAAGCAGTCCAACTCTATCCTGAATGAATAGTCTGAACCTGAGTTGAGGACCAATGAAAATCAGAATTCCTCCCTCTTGCAAAGAGTGCGTCATCATCTCCTTCATTTGAAGAAGAAGATGAAATATGTTATGATTTTTTTTTAACATTTATTCAACCAGGCAAGTCAGTTAAGAACAAATTGCAACCTTCCGGTTACTAGTCCAACGCTCTAAACGCTCGTGTGTGTGATTTTTTTTTTTTTTTACAATTAAAAAAGCAAAGTAAAACAATGAAGAAGATACTTCAAAACGCTTATTTCACACCTCCGCCTGCTGAATCTGTAAGATTTATTTTCCTTCATTATGATTTTCGTCTCAAATCTGAACATGGCACTGTTTGGCCCCACGGATTTGACGTTTCAGCATCGTCTCAATGAAGAATTCGACAAGCCATGTACTTCTGCTGGAGTTAGCGGCAGGCAGATGAGAAATATCCACCGTCGTAGTACGGATGAGGCCTGAGCTGGGATGTCAAGCTAACTGAAGCCCGGTTAGCTTTAGAAAACCCAGAGTAGCTTGCTTCGCAGCATACCCCTCAGAACACAGTGTGTATTTACTGATGGTGTTAAATCAGGTTGTGGACGTAACAAAGGGTTTCCCAGGGGGATCCATTCTTGGTCCGTTTTTTTTTTTCTTCTCTCTTGCTATCTTAAAATGGTATCTTTCCACTGTACGCAGATGACACTGTGGTGTGTGCTGTTGCCTTCGCAGCTGACCAGGCTCTGTCAGAGCTTCAATCTGTCTTCATTGTTCTGCAGAAAACCTTCGTTGGACTGAAACTTAATGCAGGTAAAACCACGTATATGTACATTTTACAAACCACGAAAAAATGATATCTGATGATTTATGCATTTATGTATAGTATACGTACTTTGGATGGACCCTCTAGGGCCTTTCAGATGGTTGTTAGGGGGACCCTCTAGGGCAGGGGTGTCAAAGTCAAATGGACGGAGGGCCAAATAAAAAATTTAGCTACAAGCCGAGGGCCGGACTGTTCGAATGTTCATTGAAAAATTTTTAAATGACGCATATAGTCTAGTGAACCTAATTGAACCTACTGAAAACCTAACAAATATATTCCAATATGATCAGATAAATAAAGCAATATTTTCTTATGGCTCTGTCAGTAATCTTTAATTTTCAACAGACACAAAAGACAAATTTCCTTTATATAAAAATCCCCATAACATGAACATTAAATGAAAGAAACCGGTATTCAAGGCACCATCAGTAGCCTATATTTTCTATTTTAGCAAAAGTGGGCTAAATTTACTTCAAAGAAAAAAACAATAATAGCAATTTTCTATCATCCACTCAACTGAAATATTTTTAAAATATAATTGGATTGAAATACAATAAAATAAAGTGCAAAAATCTATTAATCAAAAACAACACTTTGTTTAAGGAGAAGTAACATGCAGTGAAAACAAATATTAAACTTTAACTTTTAAACTTGAACTGAGTAAAAACTCTAAATATGTGATTGCACAGTAATGTTCACTTGTTTGAGGTTGAGGGTGATACTTGGTGGTGTCCCATCTTTTCCACAAGTTCATCAATGTTCGGGTAAGGCTCTGAGCTGAGGAAATCCTCAGAATTGAGTGGAGGTGTTCAGCAGTAAGTCGACTTCTGTGTGATGTTTTGTTCAGGTTCATCAAAGAAAAAAGTTGTTCACACAGGTATGTGCTGCCAAACATAGACAACGTTTGAGCAGCCTGGATGCGCAGCTGGGGCATTGTGTCGGGGAGGAAACGGGCGAACTCCGCAGCACCCACTGCCGCATATTTTGCCCTCAGTGCATCATTGCATTGGAGGTCAATCAACTCCATTTGGAGGTTTGGTGGTGAGCTTTCCACGTCAACAGCAAATGGGTTACCGAGCAGTTCCAACCTGCTTTTTTGTGCTTCAAAGTCAGCAAATCGGCGTCGAAAGTCAGCGGCAAGCATACCTATTTTATCAGCCAACTGTGCGCTCGGGGAACGCACTGGTAGAGAGCTTCTCTTTCATGGTCTGGCAGCTGGGAAAGTGGCTCAAATTTTCTTTCCGCATCTGCGTCTCCCACAGAGTCAGTTTGGTTTTAAATGCCTTCACTGTACTGTACATATCAGAGATGACATGATCCCGACCCTGCAGCTGCAAGTTCATTGCATTCAGATGACTCGTAATGTCACACAGAAAAGCCATTTCACACAGAAACATTTCGTCTCGGAGTTGTGTTGTGTCTTTCCCTTTGCTGTCCAAGAACAGACAAATCTCCTCACGAAGCTCGAAACATCTTTGAAGCACCTTTCCCTGGCTTAGCCATCGCACCTCTGTGTGATAAGGCAAATCACCATGCTCCGTTTCTAACTCCGTCAGAAATGCCTTGAACTGGCGGTGATTCAAACCTTTGGCTCTGATAAAGTTAACTGTGCGCGTGATGATGCTCATTACATGCTCCATTTTCAAGGCTTTACCGCACAACGCTTCCTGGTGTATGATACAATGATAAGCTGTCAGCTCACCTGTCGCGTTTTCCTCTTGCATCTTTTCCCGTATCTTCGCCACCAGTCCGCTCCTGTGTCCACACATCGCAGGTGCTCCGTCGGTTGTCAAACCCACGAGTTTTTCCCAAGGCAGCTCCATCTCATTTACACATCTTGACACCTCTTCATACAAATCATGCCCCGTAGTTGTGCCATGCATAGGACGTAAAGCCAAAAACTCCTCTGTCACGCTTAGGCTGGAGTCCACTCCGCGGATGAAAATTGACAACTGGGCAATGTCAGAAATGTCGGTGCTCTCATCCACAGCCAAGGAATATGCAATGAAATCTTTTCCCTTTTTCACAAGCTGCTCTTTTAGATTGATGGACAACTGGTCTACTCTCTCGGCAATGGTGTTTCTGCTCAGACTCACATTTAAAAAGAGTTGCCTTTTTTCTGGGCAAACTTCGTCACAAACTTTAATCATGCAGTTTTTGATGAAATCCCCCTCCGTAAATGGCCGGGCTGATTTAGCGATCTCTTCTGCCAAAATAAAACTGGCCTTGACAGCAGCCTG
The DNA here is from genome assembly GCF_036934945.1 of Oncorhynchus masou masou. Lineage (NCBI taxonomy): Eukaryota > Metazoa > Chordata > Actinopteri > Salmoniformes > Salmonidae > Oncorhynchus > Oncorhynchus masou. The sequence goes on from NW_027004902.1 coordinate 10,307, forward strand.
GCCTTGTGATTTGGCTTTTTTGAACAGAGCCTGTCGAGATTTGAGGCCTCGTTTTAATTCCTCTGCCTTTTGTAGCCTTTGTTCCATGTCCATATTCTTGTTTTTGTCCGTGTGTTTCGTTTCATAATGTCGTCTCAGATTATACTCTTTCAGTACCGCCACACTTTCTACTGCTCGGTGCGTCACCGTTGCATTGTGGGAAATGTAGTATTGGTGCGTGTAAAAGATCTGCGGGCTGCCGGCTTGCTGCGGTCTGCGGGCCGGTTCTAATAATAAATCAAGATCATCCCAGGGGCCGTAAAAAACCTTCTCGCGGGCCGGATGTGGCCCGCGGGCCTTGACTCTGACATATGTGCTCTAGGGCCTTTCAGACTGTTGTTAGGGGGACCCTCTAGGACCTTTAAGACGGTTGTTAGGGGGACCCTCTAGGACCTTTCAGACGGTTGTTAGGGGGACCCTCTAGGACCTTTCAGATGGTTGTTAGGGGGACCCTCTAGGGCCTTTCAGACTGTTGTTAGGGGGACCCTCTAGGACCTTTAAGATGGTTGTTAGGGGGACCCTCTAGGACCTTTCAGACGGTTGTTAGGGGGACCCTCTAGGACCTTTCAGATGGTTGTTAGGGGGACCCTCTAGGGCCTTTCAGATGGTTGTTAGGGGGACCCGCTAGGGCCTTTCAGATGGTTGTTAGGGGGACCCTCTAGGGCATTTCAGATGGTTGTTAGGGGGACCCTCTAGGGCATTTCAGATGGTTGTTAGGGGGACCCTCTAGGGCATTTCAGATGGTTGTTAAGGGGACCCTCTAGGGCCTTTCAGATGGTTGTTAGGGGGACCCTCTAGGGCCTTTAAGACGGTTGTTAGGGGGACCCTCTAGGGCCTTTCAGACCATTGTTAGGGGGGCCCTCTAGGGCCTTTCAGACCGTTGTTAGGGGGAACCTCTAGGACCTTTCAGATGGTTGTTAGGGGGACCCTCTAGGGCCTTTCAGATGGTTGTTAGGGGGACCCTCTAGGACCTTTCAGATGGTTGTTAGGGGGACCCTCTAGGGCCTTTCAGACCGTTGTTAGGGGGACCCTCTGGGGCCTTTCAGATCGTTGTTAGGGGGACCCTCTAGGGCCTTTAAGACGGTTGTTAGGGGGACCCTCTAGGGCCTTTCAGACTGTTGTTAGGGGGACCCTCTAGGGCCTTTCAGACCGTTGTTAGGGGGACCCTCTAGGACCTTTCAGATGGTTGTTAGGGGCACCCTCTAGGGCCTTTCAGATGGTTGTTAGGGGGACCCTCTAGGGCATTTCAGATCGTTGTTAGGGGGACCCTCTAGGGCATTTCAGATGGTTGTTAGGGGGACCCTCTAGGGCATTTCAGATGGTTGTTAGGGGGACCCTCTAGGGCCTTTCAGACTGTTGTTAGGGGGACCCTCTAGGACCTTTCAGATGGTTGTTAGGGGGACCCTCTAGGGCCTTTCAGATGGTTGTTAGGGGGACCCTCTAGGGCCTTTCAGATGGTTGTTAGGGGGACCCTCTAGGGCCTTTCAGATTGTTGTTAGGGGGACCCTCTAGGGCCTTTCAGACTGTTGTTAGGGGGACCCTCTAGGGCCTTTCAGATGGTTGTTAGGGGAACCCTCTAGGGCCTTTAAGACGGTTGTTAGGGGGACCCTCTAGGGCCTTTCAGACTGTTGTTAGGGGGACCCTCTAGGGCCTTTCAGATGGTTGTTAAGGGGACCCTCTAGGGCCTTTCAGATGGTTGTTAGGGGGACCCTCTAGGGCCTTTCAGATGGTTGTTAGGGGGACCCTCTAGGGCCTTTCAGATGGTTGTTAGGGGGACCCTCTAGGGCCTTTCAGATGGTTGTTAGGGGGACCCTCTAGGGCCTTTCAGATGGCTGTTAGGGGGACCCTCTAGAGCCTTTCAGATGGTTGTTAGGGGACCCTCTAGGGCCTTTCAGATGGCTGTTAGGGGGACCCTTTTGAGCCTTTCAGATGGTTGTTAGGGGACCCTCTAGGGCCTTTCAGATGGTTGTTAAGGGGACCCTGCTCCAATGGCAGGCCAACTCTATCCTGAATGAATCCTTCAGAACTAACCTGCTCCCAAGCAGGCCAACTCTATCCTGAATGAATCGTTCAGAACTAACCTGCTCCCGGGCAGGCCAACTCTATCCTGAATGAATCCTTCAGAACTAACCTGCTCCCGGGCAGGCCAACTCTATCCTGAATGAATCCTTCAGAACTAACCTGCTCCCGGGCAGGCCAACTCTATCCTGAATGAATCCTTCAGAACTAACCTGCTCCCAAGCAGGCCAACTCTATCCTGAATGAATAGTCTGAACCTGAGTTGAGGACCAATGAAAATCAGAATTCCTCCCTCTTGCAAAGAGTGCGTCATCATCTCCTTCATTTGAAGAAGAAGATGAAATATGTTATGATTTTATTTAAACATTTATTTAACCAGGAAAGTCAGTTAAGAACAAATTCTTATTTTCAATGACGGCCTAGGAACAGTGGGTTAACTGCCTGTTCAGGGGCAGAACGACAGATTTGTACCTTGTCAGCTCGGGGGTTTGAACTTGCAACCTTCCGGTTACTAGTCCAACGCTCTAAACGCTCGTGTGTGTGATTTTTTTTTTACAATTAAAAAAGCAAAGTAAAAACAATGAAGAAGATACTTCTAAACACTTATTTCACACCACCGCCTGCTGAATCTGTAAGATTTATTTTCCTTCATTATGATTTTCGTCTCAAATCTGAACATGGCACTGTTTTGCCCCACGGATTTGACGTTTCAGCATCGTCTCAATGAAGAATTCGACAAGCCATGTACTTCTGCTGGAGTTAGCGGCAGGCAGATGAGAAATATCCACCGTCGTAGTACGGATGAAGCCTGAGCTGGGATGTCAAGCTAACTGAAGCCCGGTTAGCTTTAGAAAACCCAGAGTAGCTTGCTTCGCAGGCTACCCCTCAGAACACAGTGTGTATTTACTGATGGTGTTAAATCAGGTTGTGGACGTAACAAAGGGTTTCCCGGAGGGATCCATTCTTGGTCCGTTTTTTTTTTCTTCTCTCTTGCTATCTTAAAATGGTATCTTTCCACTGTACGCAGATGACACTGTGGTGTGTGCTGTTGCCTTCGCAGCTGACCAGGCTCTGTCAGAGCTTCAATCTGTCTGCAGAAAGCCTTTGTTGGACTGAAACTTAATGCAGGTAAAACCACGTATATGTACATTTTACAAATCATGAAAAAAATGATATCTGATGATTTATGCATACGTATAGTATACGCACTTTGGATGGACCCTCTAGGGCCTTTCAGACTGTTGTTAGGGGGACCCTCTAGGACCTTTCAGATGGTTGTTAGGGGAACCCTCTAGGGCCTTTCAGATGGTTGTTAGGGGAACCCTCTAGGGCCTTTCAGATGGTTGTTAGGGGAACCCTCTAGGACCTTTCAGACGGTTGTTAGGGGAACCCTCTAGGGCCTTTCAGATGGTTGTTAGGGGAACCCTCTAGGACCTTTCAGACGGTTGTTAGGGGAACCCTCTAGGGCCTTTCAGATGGTTGTTAGGGGAACCCTCTAGGGCCTTTCAGATGGTTGTTAGGGGAACCCTCTAGGGCCTTTCAGACTGTTGTTAGGGGAACCCTCTAGGGCCTTTCAGACGGTTGTTAGGGGAACCCTCTAGAGCCTTTCAGACTGTTGTTAGGGAGACCCTCTAGGGCCTTTCAGATGGTTGTTAGGGGAACCCTCTAGGACCTTTCAGACGGTTGTTAGGGGAACCCTCTAGGGCCTTTCAGATGGTTGTTAGGGGAACCCTCTAGGGCCTTTCAGATGGTTGTTAGGGGAACCCTCTAGGGCCTTTCAGATGGTTGTTAGGGGAACCCTCTAGGACCTTTCAGACGGTTGTTAGGGGAACCCTCTAGGGCCTTTCAGATGGTTGTTAGGGGAACCCTCTAGGGCCTTTCAGATGGTTGTTAGGGGAACCCTCTAGGGCCTTTCAGACTGTTGTTAGGGGAACCCTCTAGGGCCTTTCAGACGGTTGTTAGGGGAACCCTCTAGAGCCTTTCAGATGGTTGTTAGGGGGACCCTCTAGAGCCTTTCAGATGGTTGTTAGGGGGACCCTCTAGGGCCTTTCAGATGGTTGTTAGGGGGACCCTCTAGGGCCTTTCAGATGGTTGTTAGGGGGACCCTCTAGAGCCTTTCAGATGGTTGTTAGGGGGACCCTCTAGGGCCTTTCAGATGGTTGTTAGGGGGACCCTCTAGGGCCTTTCAGATGGTTGTTAGGGGGACCCTCTAGGGCCTTTCAGACAGTTGTTAGGGTGACCGTTTTACTTTTCGTGTATTGTTGTGTATAATAAAGTGTATATGAATGGGTAGTTTAATGTGTTTAAATAAAATCACATTATATTTGTCACATACACATGGTGAGCAGATGTCAATGCGAGTGTAGCGAAATGCTTGTGCTTCTAGTTACGACAGTGCAGTAATATCTAACAAGTAATCTAACTAATTCACAACGACTACCTAATACACACACAATGTAAGGGGATGGAATAAGAATGTGTATCTATAAACATATGGATGAGCGATGGCTGTGCGGCACAGGCAAGATGCAACAGATGGTATAAAATACAGTATATACACATGAGATGAGTAATGTAGGATATGTAAACATATAAAAGTGGCATTATTTAAAGTGACAACATGATTAAATCCATTTATTAAAGTGGCTGGAGTTGAGTCTGTATGTAGGTAGCAGCCTCTCTGTGCTAGTGATGGCTGTTTAACAGTCTGATGGTCTTGAGATAGAAGCTGTTTTTCAGTCTCTCAGTCCCAGCTTTGATGTACCTGTACTAACCTCGCCTTCTGGATGATAGCGGGGTGAACAGGCAGTGGCTCAGGTGGTTGTTGTCCTTGATGATCTTTTTGGCCTTCCTGTGACATTGGGTGGTGTCGGTGTCCTGGAGGGAAGGTAGTTTGCCCCCAGTGATGCGTTATGCAGACTGCACTACCCTCTGAAGAGCCTTACGGTTCAGGGAAGTGTAGTTGCCCTACCAGGTGGTGATAAAGCCTGACAGGATGCTCTCGATTGTGCATCTGTAGAAGTTTGTGGGGGTTTTAGGTGACAAGCCAAATTTCTTCAGCTTCTTCACCATGCTGTCTGTGTGGGTGGACCATTTCAGTTTGTCCGTGATGTGTACGCAGAGGAACTTAACTTTCCACCTTCTCCACTGCTGTCCCATCAATGTGGAAAGGGGGGTGCTCCCACTGCTGTTTCCTGAAGTACACGATCATCTCCTTTGTTTTGTTGACGTTGAGTGAGAGGTTATTTTCCTGACACCACACTCCGAGGGCCCTCACCTCCTCCCTGTAGGCCGTCTCGTCGTTGTTGGTAATCAAGCCTACCACTGTAGTGTCGTCTGCAAACTTAATGATTGAGTTGGAGGCGTGCATGGCCACGCAGTCATGGGTGAACAGGGACTACAGGAGAGGGCTGAGAACGCACCCTTGTGAGGCCCCAGAACCCCTCATAGCCTGGTTCCTCTCGAGGTTTCTTCCTAGGTTTTGGCCTTTCTAGGGAGTTCTTCCTAGTCACCGTGCTTCTACACCTGCATTGCTTGCTGTTTGGGGGTTTAGGCTGGGTTCCTGTACAGCACTTTGCATATGAATGTATATATAAATGTGGAGTTTAATGTATTTATTGTATATGAATATGTCTATGAATGGGTAGTTTGTGTTTATTGTATATTAATAGGTAGTTGAATGTGTGTATTGTATATTAATGGTTAGTTGAATGTGTTTATTGTATATTAATGGGTAGTTGAATGTGTTTATTGTATATTAATGGGTAGTTGAATGTGTTTATTGTATATTAATATGTGTATGAATGGGTAGTTTGTGTTTATTGTATATTAATGGGTAGGTGAATGTGTTTATTGTATATTAATGGATAGGTGAATGTGTTTATTGTATATTAATGGGTAGTTGAATGGGTAGTTGAATGTGTTTATTGCATATTAATGGGTAGTTGAATGGGTAGTTGAATGTGTTTATTGTATATTAATGGGTAGGTGAATGTGTTTATTGTATATTAATGGGTAGGTGAATGTGTTTATTGTATATTAATGGGTAGTTGAATGTGTTTATTGTATATTAATGGGTATTTGAATGTGTTTATTGTATATTAATGGGTAGTTGAATGGGTAGTTTAATGTGTTTATTGTATATTAATGTGTATATGAATGGGTAGTTTAATGTGTTTATTGTATATTAATGTGTATATGAATGGGTAGTTGAATGTGTTTATTGTATATTAATGGGTAGTTGAATGGGTAGTTGAATGTGTTTATTGTATATTAATGGGTAGTTGAATGTGTTTATTGTATATTAATGGGTAGGTGAATGTGTTTATTGTATATTAATGGGTAGTTGAATGGGTAGTTGAATGTGTTTATTGTATATTAATGTGTATATGAATGGGTAGTTGAATGTGTTTATTGTAAATGAATGGGTAGGTGAATGTGTTTATTGTATATTAATGTGTATATTAATGGGTAGTTGAATGTGTTTATTGTAAATGAATGGGTAGGTATATGTGTTTATTGTATATTAATGTGTATATTAATGGGTAGTTGAATGTGTTTATTGTATATTAATGGGTAGTTGAATGTGTTTATTGCATATTAATGGGTAGTTGAATGGGTAGTTGAATGTGTTTATTGTATATTAATGGGTAGGTGAATGTGTTTATTGTATATTAATGGGTAGGTGAATGTGTTTATTGTATATTAATGGGTAGTTGAATGTGTTTATTGTATATTAATGGGTATTTGAATGTGTTTATTGTATATTAATGGGTAGTTGAATGGGTAGTTTAATGTGTTTATTGTATATTAATGTGTATATGAATGGGTAGTTGAATGTGTTTATTATATATTAATGGGTAGTTGAATGGGTAGTTGAATGTGTTTATTGTATATTAATGGGTAGTTGAATGTGTTTATTGTATATTAATGGGTAGGTGAATGTGTTTATTGTATATTAATGGGTAGTTGAATGTGTTTATTGTATATTAATGGGTAGTTGAATGGGTAGTTGAATGTGTTTATTGTATATTAATGTGTATATGAATGGGTAGTTGAATGTGTTTATTGTAAATGAATGGGTAGGTGAATGTGTTTATTGTATATTAATGTGTATATTAATGGGTAGTTGAATGTGTTTATTGTAAATGAATGGGTAGGTATATGTGTTTATTGTATATTAATGTGTATATTAATGGGTAGTTGAATGTGTTTATTGTATATTAATGGGTAGTTGAATGTGTTTATTGTATATTAATGGGTAGTTGAATGTGTTTATTGTATATTAATGGGTAGTTGAATGTGTTTATTGTATATTAATGTGTATATGAATTGGTCATTTGTTTAAATAAATCCTGGCTTGGTCCCATCTATACCTTCCTCCTCCTCTCCATCCCCCACCTCCTCCTCTGGATGCATGTTCTGATCAGTGATTACCTGGCTTGGTCCTATCCACACCTTCCTCCTCCTCCTCTTCATCCTTCTCTCTGTCCCTCTCCTCCTCATCCTCTCTTTTAACAATAACAAGCCCTGTAAAACATCAAACCAATAAGACTGGAACACAATGTTCATTAACACTTTATAATAGATCTTCACATAATAATAGTAATAATAATACTAGTAGTAATAATAATACTAGTAATAATAGTAATAGTAGTAGTAGTAGTAATAATAATAATAATAATACTAGTAATAATAGTAGTAGTAGTAGTAGTAGTAGTAGTAGTAATAATAATACTAGTAATAATAGTAGTAATAATAGTAGTAATAATAGTAGTAGTAGTAGTAGTAGTAGTAGTAATAATAATAGTAATAATAGTAATAGTAGTAGTAGTAATAATAATAATAGTAATAATAGTAATAGTAGTAGTAGTAGTAATAATAATACTAGTAATAATAGTAGTAGTAGTAGTAGTAATAATAATACTAGTAATAATAGTAGTAATAATAGTAGTAGTAGTAGTAGTAGTAGTAGTAGTAGTAGTAATAATAATAATAGTAATAATAGTAATAGTAGTAGTAGTAATAATAATAATAGTAATAATAGTAGTAATAATAGTAGTAGTAGTAATAATAATAATAGTAATACTAGTAGTAGTAGTAATAATAATAATAGTAATAATAGTAATAGTAGTAGTAGTAACAATAATAATAGTAATACTAGTAGTAGTAGTAATAATACTAGTAATAATAGTAATAGTAATAATAATAATAGTAATAATAGTAGTAATAATAGTAGTAGTAATAGTAGTAGTAGTAGTAATAATAATACTAGTAATAATAGTAATAGTAGTAGTAGTAGTAATAATAATAATAATAATAATAATACTAGTAATAATAGTAGTAATAATAGTAATAATAATAATAATAGTAGTAATAATAATAGTAGTAGTAGTAGTAGTAGTAGTAGTAATAATAATACTAGTAATAATAGTAATAGCAGTAGTAGTAGTAATAATAATAATAATAATAATACTAGTAATAATAGTAGTAGTAGTAGTAATAATAATACTAGTAATAATAGTAGTAATAATAGTAATAGTAATAATAATAATAGTAATAGTAGTAGTAATAATAGTAGTAGTAGTAATAATAATAATAGTAATACTAGTAGTAGTAGTAATAATACTAGTAATAATAGTAATAGTAATAATAATAATAGTAATAATAGTAGTAATAATAGTAGTAGTAATAGTAGTAGTAGTAGTAATAATAATACTAGTAATAATAGTAATAGTAGTAGTAGTAGTAATAATAATAATAATAATAATACTAGTAATAATAGTAGTAATAATAGTAATAATAGTAATAATAGTAGTAATAATAATAGTAGTAGTAGTAGTAGTAGTAGTAGTAGTAATAATAATACTAGTAATAATAGTAATAGCAGTAGTAGTAGTAATAATAATAATAATAATAATACTATTAATAATAGTAGTAGTAGTAGTAATAATAATACTAGTAATAATAGTAGTAATAATAGTAATAGTAATAATAATAATAGTAATACTAGTAGTAGTAGTAATAATACTAGTAATAATAGTAATAGTAATAATAATACTAGCAATAATAGTAATAGTAGTAGTAATAATAATACTAGTAATAATAGTAGTAGTAGTAGTAGTAATAATAGTAGTAATAATAATAGTAGTAGTAGTAGTAGTAGTAGTAATAATAGTAGTAGTAGTAATAATAATAGTAATAGTAATAATAATAGTAGTAATAATAGTAGTAGTAGTAGTAGTAGTAGTAATAATAATACTAGTAATAATAGTAGTAGTAGTAGTAGTAATAATAGTAGTAATAATAATAGTAGTAGTAGTAGTAGTAATAATAATACTAGTAATAATAGTAGTAGTAGTAGTAGTAGTAGTAATAATACTAGCAATAATAGTAATAGTAGCAGTAATAATAATACTAGTAATAATAGTAGTAGTAGTAGTAGTAATAATAATAGTAGTAATAATAGTAGTAGTAGTAGTAGTAGTAATAATAATACTAGTAATAATAGTAATAATACTAGTAATAATAGTAGTAGTAGTAATAATAATAATACTAGTAATAAGTAGTAGTAGTAGTAGTAGTAGTAGTAATAATAATACTAGTAATAATAGTAAATAATACTAGTAATAGTAATAGTAATAATTATACTAGTAGTAATAGTAGTAGTAATAGTAATAGTAGTAGTAATAATAATACTAGTAATAATAGTAATAGTAATAATTATACTAG
>NW_027004902.1:20595-125866 GCF_036934945.1 Oncorhynchus masou masou
GTTTATGGTAGCCCAATATTGACTTGACTCAACACCTGAACTTACCAGAGTCTACATCATCGCTATCCTCTTCCTCTTCGTCAGCCTCCTCCTCGTCATTACCATCATCATCTTTGACAGCCACACTGAGTTCCAGTGTTTGACTGCAGTCTTCCAGCTTCCCTGACCTCATCTCTGGACCTCTCAGGGAGCTTCTCTGGGCCGGGTCACGAGCATCCGGGGATTCCGGATCAGACATGGTGCCACAGTCTTAAAAATATGAAGAGGAGATATGTGATCGATCGATCTATTCAGAAAACATACCGACGTCTAGCTATCTAACGTCGTTATTGTATCAGATATGAGTCTAAACTTGCTCGTTCACTGCTTGCAGAACATTGGAGGAAAAACAACAACGGTCACTGATCTAGTTAAGGTTAGCTAGTTACTGAGACGGGAATAGCCTTCACATGTTGTAGATTATACATCCTCTGTGGCTACTGACTATAGGTGGAGGACGTGAAAAAACAACAACATAGACGCAACCTCGTTAGCTCGACCTGACGCTTCCCTGGCTGGTATTCGTTCTAGTAGCTTAAACACTGATATAGCATGTTGGGTACACATTTCAACGTTATACAGATTACCTGGGATAGGTTTTCTTCAATTATTTGACATGGAGGAGGGTCGGGGAATCCAACTGTAAACTTCCGCCTGTATGAGGAAAAAGGTGTGTTCACGAGCATCACGTATGCGCAGTCATTGCGCACCTTTCACTCTGTTTGGATTGTTTTTATTATTATTTATTAATATTTAACCTTTATTTAACTAGGCAAGTCAGTTAAGAACAAATTATTATTTATAATGACGGCCTACCAGTCGGTAGAGCCGTATACTATTCGGCGTACAGTAGTATTGGTGTAAAAAAGAGAGACATTTAGCAGACGCTTTTATCCAGAGCGATTTACAGGCGCAATTAGGCAGGACTTCTTGACTTTTTTTTATTTTAATCTAAGACATTTCTAGAAAATGAATACGTCTAAACTACTTGGTAAGCTCAACATTTTTAAATGTCTTTATTTTTTAAGGATAATAGTACTGCTGGATAGGCCTCATCTTGGACAACTGAAATAATCCCCAAAATTACCACCAAAATAGGTATTCATTCATTTTATTTGAGCATTTCTACACTCCACATGTTAAGTCTCTGGTGGCGGTTTCCCAGACACAGATCAAGCCCAGTGACTAAAAAACACTTTTTTACTATAAATTCTCCATTGAGAATGCTTTATAGACAAGGACTAGGCTTAATCCTCGTCTGGTAGATCACTCCTCAGAGAACCCCCAAACAAAGAACAACACATCACACAGTTAGCATTTATTGTCATAACATTTACTGACATGTTCACATTGTGTCACATCAAATCATGTGTATGTTATTAAGCCCTTTTTACATCAGCAGGTGTCACAAAGTGCTCTTGTCCAGGGCTGAACTCTGACCCTTTGGGGGTCATGGGGTCAACAACAAAAAGCTCCAATGTTGAGTGAAGTATTTTGACTATTTCAACTGGAATAAATGCTGCACTTGGTAACAATCACCAACACAATTGCAGTTAAAATAGAATACTATAGCCTACCATGACCATAAATGCAGATACCCTGCCTAAAACCACAAAGTGCCCTGCAGATACCCTGCCCAAAACCACAAAGAACAAGCAATGCAGAGGCAGAAGCAAAGGGACTAGGAAAAGCTCCCTAGAAAGGCAGAAACCTAGGAAGAAACCTAGAGAGGAAGCAGGGCTCTGATGGGTGGCCAGTCCTCTTCTGGCTGTGTCGGGTAGAGAGGAACCAGGCGCCGAGACGTGACCAGACCTCTTCTGGCTGTGTCGGGCAGAGAGGAAGCAGGCTCTGATGGGTGGCCAGTCCTCTTCTGGCTGTGCCGTGTAGAGAGGAAGCAGGCTCTGATGGGTGACCAGACCTCTTCTGGCTGTGTCGGGCAGAGAGGAAGCAGGCTCTGATGGGTGACCAGACCTCTTCTGGCTGTGACTGGTAGAGAGGAAGCAGGCTCTGATGGGTGGCAAGTCCTCTTCTGGCTGTGTCTGGTAGAGAGGAACCAGGCGCCGAGGCGTGACCAGACCTCTTCTGGCTGTGCCGGGTAGAGATTTAAGAGTCCATGTGACCATTAAGGCCAGATCGTTCATAGATGACCAGCAGGGTCAAATAATAACCACGATGGCAATAATGGAAAGGGGGATACCTAGTCGGTTGTACAACTGAATGCCTTCAACTGAAATGTGTCTTCCGCATTTAACCCCTGTGAATCAGAGAGGTGAGGGGGGGCTGCCATAATCGACATCTACGGCGCCCAGGGAACAGTGGGTTAACTGCCTTGCTCAGGGGCAGAATGACAGATTTTTACCTTGTCCGCTCAGGGATTCGATCTAGCAACCTTTCAGTTACTGGCCCAATGCTTTAACCACTAGGCTACCTAAAGAGGGCAACACGATGTAACACATAATTATATATATCATTACTGTATTCATATATGGCGTTAACCTAGAGAAGCTTTATGAAGGCTGTGTCACTAAATGAAGCACTACAAATTCAGTCATGATTAGTGAGACGTTGAAAAGCACATTTGGTGCACAATTTCAGATTACTTTTATTTTGAAAACCCATGTCCTTAAATGGATTTATAGACGGTTTCAAATGTAGACCTTCCACTGGTACATGCCCGAGGCCCAGCGATGCTCATGAGAGCAGCAGAGAAACCACCAGCAATCTTTTGGCCATTGAAACCTGGATTTTTTTTCAGTCCTCGAGTCCTTCCATTCTCTCTCCCCAGCTTCTTCTCAAAACTCATTGGAGGAGAAGGTCTGAGGGGAGGGACTTTAGATATTCTCCTCCAATACAGTTGAGGAGGTGAGGAGAGAGGATGCGAGATAATCGAGGAAAGATGAATTGAGAAAGGATAGGCCTCAGTGACTAAAGTACTGGCCACTGGTCCCATTGAGGACATGTGTTTTCCAAAATAAAAGTCCTCCAGACAAAATTGTAGGCTTTTCCTATGTCATGTCCAAGGAGGCTGTCATCTCACTTGTGTGATGCTCCTGGTGTTTCTTCAGCAATTTGGGTACATGGAACCCTTTCCCACACAGGCTACAGACATACGGCTTCTCCCCTGTATGGAGCCTCACGTGCACCTTCAGACTCCCCGGTGTGGTGAACCGCTTATCACAGACAGTACAAGGGTATGGCCTCTCTTTAGTGTGCGTGATCTGGTGCACCCTCAGGTTCCCAGACTGGGCGAAACGGGTCCCGCATATAGTGCATACGTACGGTTTCTCTCCAGTGTGTGTTCTCTGGTGGCTTTGAAGGTCACCAGCCCGTACGAACGTCCGGCCGCAGTACGAGCAGCAGAACCTCTTCTCGAGGTTCTTCAAGTGCGTCCTGGCATGCGTCTGCAGCTTCTCTACATCCGTGAAGCTCTTACCGCAATCGCAGATGTGGTAGAGGACCTCTTCCATGTGTAACTTCTTGAGCTTGTGTTTTTTCAGGCACTGGGATCTGGCGAAGCGTTGTCCGCAGATGGAGCACTGATGCGGTTTCTCCTTGGTGTGGGTCAGTAGGTGGGTGTTGAGGTTCCCTCTGATCGTGAAGCCCTTCCCGCAGTAGGAGCAGTGGTGGAGGTTCTCTCCTGTGTGGATCAGACGATGAACCTTGAGGGTTCTGAAGTGGGAGAACATCTTGTCACAGTCATCACAGTGGTATGGTTTCTCGATACGGTGGGTCTGTCTGTGCTTCCTATACTCCAACAGGTGGGCAAAACTCTCCGGGCACTTGGAGCAGTGGTATGGTTTCTCTCCCGTATGGACTCGCTGGTGGATCTTGAGGTGCCGTAGCAAGGTGAATGTCTTCCCACACGGGTGGCAGACGTGCTTGGTTTTCTCTCCGGTGTGGATGGTCATGTGTCTCCTCAAGTCGTCGGGTCGTAAGAAACACTTCCCGCAGACAGAGCACTGATGTGGTTTCTCTCCGCTGTGGATCAGCGCATGTCTGTTCAGCCGCGTCTTTGTGAGGAACCTCTTTCCGCACTCGGAGCAGCGGTGGTGCTTCTCAGAGATGTCTGTGTCAGATCTGGCAACCTCTCCTGTTTCAATGACAACATTATAGGGGTTAGAGACTCTGCTAGGACAGATAGGAGAGAACAGCATCACTTGCATGCTTAACAGTATACTGTACGTACAGTAAAATACTATAGCGACCTTAACCCAACACCTAGCAAACTAGTCAAGAGGTTCAGATCACTGTTGGGTTGACAGTCTCCTGGACCCAGTTTGGTCCAGGACCATACCGACCATACTGGTCCGAGATACACTCCACATTTGCTACAATACCATGTGCCTGCACCCATAGAGATCCTACTCAATTACTAGAGGGGCTGTGTTGTGAACCCTCAAAGTTCCATAATGGTCTGAAAATGGCAGCCATCTTGGTCAGGGAGAAATCCAACCCAGTGTAATTGGAATGAATGGCAGTAGGTGATCGCATTTCCTGCTTTAACTGACGCAGGGAAATAAAAGGCATGTTGATGCATCAGAAATTGGGTAATAGAATTAGTCGACCTAAAATATTGGTCATATAATTATAAATACAGTTTATGCAGGTTTTAAAGACATTTTCCGTATAATTAGCCTCTAAAATATATGTAAACAAACCCACAATGTCTCTTGGAAAGCAGTGAGTGTTTTTATACGATACAATATCAGTACTTGCATTTACAACTTGTCTAAGTCCTATCAACAACTGACGTCAGAAAGTGTATGGCTGTGGATTGACTGCATTGTTTTAATGGAATGTTGGCAGCCATTTTTTTTAAGCTGTCTGGATAGCTAGCTAACAAGCAAACAGTGGAGATCATCTTCAAATTCATTGTGTTACACAATAGTGTACCTGTACCATAGTCAATCAAATAGTTTAACATCAGGGTATGGTTGTTTCTTTCACCTTTGTGAACCACCTGGTGTCGTCTCAGGTCATAGGATCGCAAGAAGGCCTTCTCGCAAACGGAACAATGGTGGGGTTTCTCTCCGCTGTGGGTCATCATGTGTATCTTCAAGCTGCTGGCTGCAGTAAACCGCTTGCCGCACTGGGAGCAGAGGTACGGTCTCTCCGGGTCAGGGTCCCCAAGGCTGTCTGGGTCAGAGCTGGCACCCTCTCCTGTTTTAATGGCAACATTACATGGGTTAAACACTTGTTTTCTATTTTATATGCTATACCATGCTTCGGTATCTAAAAAGGTAGAAAGGATAGTTGACTTCTCCTAAATGTATATTCTGATCTGAGTTGGTCCTACCCACACCTTCCTCCTCCTCTTAGATGTATGTTCTGATCAGCGATTACTGGGATATTCAAGTCCGGGCTCTGGCTGGGCCACTCAAGGACATTCAGAGACTTGTCCCGAAGCCACTCCTGTGTTATCTTGGCTGTTGGAAGGCGAACCTTCACCCTAGTCTGAGGTCCTGAGTACTCTGGAGCAGGTTTTCATCAAGGATCTCCCTGTACTTTGCGCCGTTCATCTTTTCCTTGATCCTGACTAGTCTCCCAGTCCTGGCCGCTGAAAAACATCCCCACAGCATGATGCTGCCACCACCATGCTTCACCGTAGGGATGGTGCCTGGTTTCCTCCAGACGTAACGCTTGGCATTCAGGCCAAAGAGTTCAATCTTAGTTTCATCAGACAAGATAATCTTGTTTCTCACGGTCTGAGTCCTTTAGGTGCCTTTTGGCTGTCATGTGCCTTTTACTGAGAAGTGGCTTCTGTCTGGTCAATCTACCATAAAGGCCTGATTGTTGGAGTGCTGCAAAGATGGTTGTCCTTGTGGAAGGTTCTCCATCGCCACAGAGGAACTCTGGAGCTCTGTCAGAGTGACCATCGGGTTCTTGGTCACCTCCCTGACCAAGGCCCTTCTCCCCGATTGCTCAGTTTGGCCGGGTGGCCAGCTCTAGGAAACCCTTCACCATATCTGTGTCGTGACACAGTCCTGTCTCTGAGCTCTAAGGACAATTCCTTCGACCTCATGGCTTGGTTTTTGCTCTGACATGCACTCTCAACTGTGGGACCTTATATAGACAGGTGTGTGCCTTTCCAAATCATGTCCAATCAATTACATTTACCACAGGTGGACTCCAATCAAGATGTAGAAACATCAAGGATGATCAATGGAAACATGATGCACCTGAGCTCAATTTTGAGTCTCCTAGCAAAGGGTCTCTGTTTTAATTTTAAATACATTTGCAAACATTTCTGAAAACCTGTTTTCGCTTCGTCATTATGGGGTGTTGTGTGTAGATTGATGAGGATTTTTTTTAAATGTGTTTAATCTATTTTAGAATAAAGCTGTGTTTAATCTATTGATGTTTGTTACACCATAGATGTCGGTAAGTATAAAGCCTTGGTCTGTACTGTGTAACAAAACTGTGGGAAAAGCCTTCCACAAGCCTTGGTCTGTACTGTATCGGTAAGTAGCCTTCCACAAGCCTTGGTCTGTACTGTATGTCCCTTTTACAAGCCTTGGTCTGTATCTACATTGATGTATTGTTACTGTATGTCACAAGCCTTGGTCTGTACTGTATGTCGATAAGTAGCCTTCTTGTGTACTGTATGTCGGTAAGTAGCCTTCCACAAGCCTTGGTCTGTACTGTATGTCGGTAAGTAGCCTTCCACAAGCCTTGGTCTGTACTGTAAGCCTTGGTCTGTACTGTATGTCGGTAAGTAGCCTTCCACAAGCCTTGGTCTGTACTGTTGGTCTGTACTGTATGTTGCTATGTTCCACAAGCCTTGGTCTGTACTGTATGTCGCTAAGTAGCCTTCCACAAGCCTTGGTCTGTACTGTATGTCGGTATGTAGCCTTCCACAAGCCTTGGTCTGTACTGTATGTCGCTAAGTAGCCTTCCACAAGCCTTGGTCTGTACTGTATGTCGGTAAGGAGCCTTCCACAAGCCTTGGTCTGTACTGTATGTCGATAAGTAGCCTTCCACAAGCCTTGATCTGTACAAGCCGGAACGGCTCATAGGACAGGAGGCATCTCCTGTTTCTGAAGCGTGAGGCAGAGGCAGCAGAGTATGTTGTGTTATGTATATTTTATGGATATCATGTATTTTATTTGTTGCGTTTTATTTCCTGTTTTGACCCCAGAAAGAGGGGCGAATTGAGGATCCCAATAAGTACTACTAAATACTACACAACTTATTCTGAGGCCTGGACCAGGCTGCATGTAGCTGGTTTGAAAATTATTTAAAAGGACAACCAGTCATATGAATGTGGCTCACCTTTTAGTCAGTTACATTTCTATGGCAGCGAATCTTTCAGAACTAACCTGCTCCCAAGCAGTCCAACTCTATCCTGAATGAATCCTTCAGAACTAACCTGCTCCAATGGCAGGCCAACTCTATCCTGAATGAATCGTTCAGAACTAACCTTCTCCCGGGCAGGCCAACTCTATCCTGAATGAATCCTTCAGAACTAACCTGCTCCCAAGCAGGCCAACTCTATCCTGAATGAATCGTTCAGAACTAACCTGCTCCAATGGCAGGCCAACTCTATCCTGAATGAATCCTTCAGAACCAACCTGCTCCCAAGCAGTCCAACTCTATCCTGAATGAATCCTTCAGAACTAACCTGCTCCCGGGCAGGTCAACTCTATCCTGAATGAATCGTTCAGAACTAACCTGCTCCCAAGCAGGCCAACTCTATCCTGAATGAATCCTTCAGAACTAACCTGCTCCCAAGCAGGCCAACTCTATCCTGAATGAATCCTTCAGAACTAACCTGCTCCCAAGCAGGCCAACTCTATCCTGAATGAATAGTCTGAACCTGAGTTGAGGACCAATGAAAATCAGAATTCCTCCCTCTTGCAAAGAGTGCGTCATCATCTCCTTCATTTGAAGAAGAAGATGAAATATGTTATGATTTTTTTAAAACATTTATTTAACCAGGAAAGTCAGTTAAGAACAAATTCTTATTTTCAATGACGGCCTAGGAACAGTGGGTTAAATGCCTGTTCAGGGGCAGAACGACAGATTTGTACCTTGTCAGCTCGGGGGTTTGAACTTGCAACCTTCCGGTTACTAGTCCAACGCTCGTGTGTGTGATTTATTTATTTTTACAATTAAAAAAGCAAAGTAAAACAATGAAGAAGATACTTCTAAACGCTTATTTCACACCTCCGACTGCTGAATCTGTAAGATTTCTTTTCCTTCATTATGATTTTCATCTCAAATCTGAACATGGCACTGTTTTGCCCCACGGATTTGACGTTTCAGCATCGTCTCAATGAAGAATTCGACAAGCCATGTACTTCTGCTGGAGTTAGCGGCAGGCAGATGAGAAATATCCACCGTCGTAGTACGGATGAAGCCTGAGCTGGGATGTCAAGCTAACTGAAGCCCGGTTAGCTTTAGAAAACCCAGAGTAGCTTGCTTCGCAGGCTACCCCTCAGAACACAGTGTGTATTTACTGATGGTGTTAAATCAGGTTGTGGACGTAACAAAGGGTTTCCCAGGGGGATCCATTCTTGGTCCGTTTTTTTTTTCTTCTCTCTTTCCATCTTAAAATGGTATCTTTCCACTGTACGCAGATGACACTGTGGTGTGTGCTGTTGCCTTCGCAGCTGACCAGGCTCTGTCAGAGCTTCATTCTGTCTTCATTGTTCTGCAGAAAGCCTTCGTTGGACTGAAACTTAATGCAGGTAAAACCACGTATATGTACATTTTACAAATCACGAAAAAATGATATCTGATGATTTATGCATACGTATAGTATACGTACTTTGGATGGTGCCTCTAGGGCCTTTAAGATGGTTGTTAGGGGAACCCTCTAGGGCCTTTCAGATGGTTGTTAGGGGGACCCTCTAGGGCCTTGCAGATGGTTGTTAGGGGGACCCTCTAGGGCCTTTCAGACTGTTGTTAGGGGGACCCTCTAGGGCCTTTCAGACTGTTGTTAGGGGAACCCTCTAGGGCCTTTCAGATGGTTGTTAGGGGAACCCTCTAGGACCTTTCAGATGGTTGTTAGGGGAACCCTCTAGGGCCTTTCAGACTGTTGTTAGGGGGACCCTCTAGGGCCTTTCAGATGGTTGTTAGGGGGACCCTCTAGGGCCTTTCAGACTGTTGTTAGGGGACCCTCTAGGACCTTTAAGACGGTTGTTAGGGGACCCTCTAGGACCTTTCAGATGGTTGTTAGGGGACCCTCTAGGACCTTCCAGATGGTTGTTAGGGGACCCTCTAGGACCTTTCAGATGGTTGTTAGGGGGGGCCTTTCAGATGGTTGTTAGGGGACCCTCTAGGGCCTTTCAGATGGTTGTTAGGGGGACCCTCTAGGGCCTTTCAGATGGTTGTTAGGGGACCCTCTAGGGCCTTTCAGATGGTTGTTAGGGGACCCTCTAGGGCCTTTCAGATGGTTGTTAGGGGACCCTCTAGGGCCTTTCAGATGGTTGTTAGGGGACCTCTAGGGCCTTTAAGACGGTTGTTAGGGGACCCTCTAGGGCCTTTCAGACTGTTGTTAGGGGGACCCTCAAGGGCCTTTCAGAACGTTGTTAGGGGGACCCTCTAGGACCTTTCAGATGGTTGTTAGGGGGACCCTCTAGGGCCTTTCAGATGGTTGTTAGGGGGACCCTCTAGGGCCTTTCAGATGGTTGTTAGGGGGACCCTCTAGGGCATTTCAGATGGTTGTTAGGGGGACCCTCTAGGGCCTTTCAGATGGTTGTTAGGGGGACCCTCTAGGGCCTTTCAGATGGTTGTTAGGGGACCCTCTAGGGCATTTCACCCTCTAGGGCCTTTAAGACGGTTGTTAGGGGGACCCTCTAGGGCCTTTCAGACTGTTGTTAGGGGGACCCTCAAGGGCCTTTCAGACCGTTGTTAGTCTAGGACCTTTCAGATGGTTGTTACCCTCTAGGGCCTTTCAGATGGTTGTTAGGGGACCCTCTAGGGCCTTTCAGATGGTTGTTACCCTCTAGGGCCTTTCAGATGGTTGTTAGGGGACCCTCTAGGGCCTTTCAGATGGTTGTTAGGGGGACCCTCTAGGGCCTTTCAGACTGTTGTTAGGGGGACCCTCTAGGGCCTTTCAGATGGTTGTTAGGGGGACCCTCTAGGGCCTTTCAGATGGTTGTTAGGGGGACCCTCTAGGGCCTTTCAGATGGTTGTTAGGGGGACCCTCTAGGACCTTTCAGATGGTTGTTAGGGGGACCCTCTAGGGCCTTTCAGATGGTTGTTAGGGGGACCCTCTAGGGCATTTCAGATGGTTGTTAGGGGGACCCTCTAGGGCATTTCAGATGGTTGTTAGGGGACCTCTTTTCAGATGGTTGTTAGGGGACCCTCTAGGACCTTTCAGATGGTTGTTAGGGGACCTTTTTCAGATGGTTGTTAGGGGGACCCTCTAGGGCCTTTCAGATGGTTGTTAGGGGTACCCTCTAGGACCTTTCAGACGGTTGTTAGGGTGACCGTTTTACTTTTCGTGTATTGTTGTGTATAATAAAGTGTATATGAATGGGTAGTTTAATGTGTTTAAATAAAATCACATTATATTTGTCACATACACATGGTTAGCAGTTGTCAATGCGAGTGTAGCGAAATGCTTGTGCTTCTAGTTACGACAGTGCAGTAATATCTAACAAGTAATCTAACAAATTCACAACGACTACCTAATACACACACAATGTAAGGGGATGGAATAAGAATGTGTATCTATAAACATATGGATGAGCGATGGCATAAAATGGTATAAAATATAGTATATACATATGAGATGAGTAATGTAGGATATGTAAACATAGAAAAGTGGCATTATTTAAAGTGACAACATGATTAAATCCATTTATTAAAGTGGCTGGAGTTGAGTCTGTATGTAGGTAGCAGCCTCTCTGTGCTAGTGATGGCTGTTTAACAGTCTGATGTCCTTGAGATAGAAGCTGTTTTTCAGTCTCTCAGTCCCAGCTTTGATGTACCTGTACTGACCTCGCCTTCTGGATGATAGCGGGGTGAACAGGCAGTGGCTCAGGTGGTTGTTGTCCTTGATGATCTTTTTGGCCTTCCTGTGACATTGGGTGGTGTCGGTGTCCTGGAGGGAAGGTAGTTTGCCCCCCGGTGATGCGTTATGCAGACTGCACTACCCACTGAAGAGCCTTACGGTTCAGGGAAGTGTAGTTGCCCTACCAGGTGGTGATAAAGCCTGACAGGATGCTCTCGATTGTGCATCTGTAGAAGTTTGTGGGGGTTTTAGGTGACAAGCCAAATTTCTTCAGGTTCTTCACCATGCTGTCTGTGTGGGTGGACCATTTCAATTTGTCCGTGATGTGTACGCAGAGGAACTTAACTTTCCACCTTCTCCACTGCTGTCCCATCAATGTGGAAAGGGGGGTGCTCCCACTGCTGTTTCCTGAAGTACACGATCATCTCCTTTGTTTTGTTGACGTTGAGTGAGAGGTTATTTTCCTGACACCACACTCCGAGGGCCCTCACCTCCTCCCTGTAGGCCGTCTCGTCGTTGTTGGTAATCAAGCCTACCACTGTAGTGTCGTCTGCAAACTTAATGATTGAGTTGGAGGCGTGCATGGCCACGCAGTCATGGGTGAACAGGGACTACAGGAGAGGGCTGAGAACGCACCCTTGTGAGGCCCCAGAACCCCTCATAGCCTGGTTCCTCTCGAGGTTTCTTCCTAGGTTTTGGCCTTTCTAGGGAGTTCTTCCTAGTCACCGTGCTTCTACACCTGCATTGCTTGCTGTTTGGGGGTTTAGGCTGGGTTCCTGTATAACACTTTGCATATGAATGTGTATATATAAATGTGGAGTTTAATGTATTTATTGTATATGAATATGTCTATGAATGGGTAGTTTGTGTTTATTGTATATTAATGTGTATATTAATGGGTAGTTGAATGTGTTTATTGTATATTAATGGGTAGTTGAATGTGTTTATTGTATATTAATGGGTAGTTGAATGTGTTTATTGTATATTAATATTAATGGTAGAATGAATGTGTTTATTGTATATTAATGGGTAGTTGAATGTGTTTATTGTATATTAAATGGGTAGTTGAATGTGTTTATTGTATATTAATGGGTAGTATGAATGGGTAGTTGAATGTGTTTATTGTATATTAATGGGTAGTTGAATGGGTAGTTTAATGTGTTTATTGTATATTAATGGGTAGTTGAATGTGTTTATTGTATATTAATGGGTAGTTGAATGTGTTTATTGTATGAATGTGTTTATTGTATATTAATGTGTATATATAATGGGTAGTTGAATGTGTTTATTGTATATTAATGGGTAGGAATGAAATGTGTTTATTGTATATTAATGGTATATGTAGGTAGTTGAATGTGTTTATTGTATATTAATGGGTATATGAATGGGTAGTTGAATGTGTTTATTGTATATTAATGGGTAGTTGAATGTGTTTTATTGTATATTAATGGGTAGTTGAATGTGTTTATTGTATATTAATGGGTAGTTGAATGGGTAGTTGAATGTGTTTATTGTATATTAATGGGTAGGTGAATGTGTTTATTGTATATTAATGGGTAGGGTGAATGTGTTTATTGTATATTAATGGGTAGTTGAATGTGTTTATTGTATATTAATGGGTATTAATGTGTTTATTGAATGGGTAGTTGAATGTGTTTATTGTATATTAATGGGTAGTTGAATGTGTTTATTGTATATTAATGGGTAGTTGAATGTGTTTATTGTATATTAATGGGTAGTTGAATGTGTTTATTGTATATTAATGGGTAGTTGAATGTGTTTATTGTAAATGAATGGGTAGGTGAATGTGTTTATTGTATATTAATGTAATAATATTAATGGGTAGTTGAATGTGTTTATTGTATATTAATGGGTAGGTGAATGTGTTTATTGTATATTAATGGGTAGTTGAATGTGTTTATTGTATATTAATGGGTAGGTGAATGTGTATTGTATAATAGTTGAATGTGTTTATTGTATATTAATGGGTAGTTGAATGTGTAGTTAATGTATATTAATGTGTATATTAATGGGTAGTTGAATGTGTTTATTGTATATTAATGGGTAGTTGAATGTGTTTATTGTATATTAATGGGTAGTTGAATGTGTTTATTGTATATTAATGGGTAGTTGAATGGGTAGTTGAATGTGTTTATTGTATATTAATGGGTAGTTGAATGTGTTTATTGTATATTAATGGGTAGTTGAATGTGTTAATGGGTATTATTGTATATTAATGGGTAGTTGAATGGGTAGTTGAATGTGTTTATTGTATATTAATGTGTATATGAATGGGTAGTTGAATGTGTTTATTGTATATTAATGGGTAGTTGAATGTGTTTATTGTATATTAATGGGTAGTTGAATGTGTTTATTGTATATTAATGGGTAGTTGAATGGGTAGTTGAATGTGTTTAATTGTATATTAATGTGTATATGAATGGGTAGTTCTGAAGTGTTACCTGGCTTATTAATCCTTAATAACAAGGTAAAACATCAAACCAATAAGTGAATGTTCATTTATAATAGTATATAATAATAGTAATAATAATGAATAGTAATAATAATACTAGTATATTAATAGTAGTAGTAGTAGTAATAATAATAATAATATTGTAATAATAGTAGTAGTAGTAGTAGTAGTAGTAGTAGTAATAATAATACTATAATAATAGTAATAATAGTAGTAATAATAGTAGTAGTAGTAATAATTTAATAATAGTATAATAGTAATAGTAGTAATAATAATAGTAATGGGTAGTAATAATAGTAGTAATAGTAATAATAATAATAGTAATAATAGTAATAATAATACTAGTAATAATAATATAGTAGTAGTAGTAGTAGTAATAATAATAATAGTAATAATAGTAATATAATAATAATAGTAATAATAGTAGTAATAATAGTAGTAGTAGTAATAGTAGTAGTAGTAATAAATAGTAATAATAGTAGTAGTAGTAATAGTAGTAGTAATTATAATAATATAATTAATAGTAATAATAGTTGTAATAATAGTAGTTATTAATATATTAATGGGTAGTAGTAGTAATAGTAATTTATTGTATATTAATAATAGTAGTTGTAATAATAATAATAGTAGTTGAATGTGTTAATATAATGTATATTAATACTAGTAATAATAGTAGTAGTAATAGTAATAGTAGTAATAATAATAATAATAATAATAGTAGTAATAATATGTAGTTTATTAATAATATGTAATAATAGTAGTTAATAGTAATTTATTAGTATATTAATGGGTAGTAATGAATAGTAGTAATAATAATACTGTAAATAGTAATAATAGTAATACTAGTAATAATAGTTTAATAATACTAGTAATAATAATAATAATAGTATTAATGTAATAATAGTAGTAGTTGAATAGTAGTTTATTGTAGTAGTAGTAATAATAATAATAATAATAATAGGTAGTAATGAATAATAGTAATAATAATAATAATAGTAGTAATATTAATGGGTAGTAGTAGTAATAGTAGTAATAATAATACTAGTATATAATGTAGTAGTAGTAGTGAATAATAGTAGTTTATTGTATATAGTAATGTAGGTAGTAGTAGAATAATAATTTATTGTAAAGTAGTAATAGGGTAGTAGAATGTAATTTAATAATACTATAATAATAATAGTGTATAATTAATGGGTAGTTGAATGTAATTTATTGTATATTAATGGGTAGTTGAATGTGTTTATTGTATATTGTATATTAATAGGTAGTTGAATGTGTTTATTGTATATTAATGGGTAGTTGAATGTGTTTATTATATTAATGTGTATATGAATTGGTCATTAATAGGGTAGTTGAATATGTTAGTAGTAGTAGTAGTATAATAATAATACTAGTAATAATATGTAATAGTTTATTGTATATTAATAGTAGTAGTTGAATAATAATTGATTGTATATTAATGTAGTAGTAATGGTAGTAGTAGTAGTAATAATAATACATTGTAGTAGAAATAATAATGGGTAATAGTAATAGTGAATGTGTTTATTGTATATTAATAGTAGTATATGAGTATTAGTAGTAATAATAATACTTAATAAATAATAATACTAGTAATAATAGTTGGTAATAATAATATACTAGTAATAAGTAGTCCTCTCCATCCCCCACCTAATAATACTAGTATAATAGTTCTGATAGTGTAATAATACCTAGGTAGTAGTAGTAATAGTAATACAGTAGTAATAATAATCCTAGTAATTCATCCTAATAATACTAGCTGTCCCTAGTAATCAGTAATAATAATACTAGTAGTAATAAATAATAACAAGCCCTAGTAAAACATAAAATAATAAGACTGTAGTAGTAACACAATAATAGTTCATTAATACTTTATAATAGTAATAGTAATAATTACATAATAATAGTAGTAATAGTAATAATAATACTAGTAATAATAATAGTAATAGTAGTAATAATAATAGTAGTAGTAGTAATAATAATACTAGTAATAATAATAGTAATAGTAATAGTAGTAATAATAATACTAGTAATAATACTAGTAATAGTAGTAGTAATAATAATACTAGTAATAATAATAATAATAGTAATAGTAGTAATAATAATACTAGTAATAATAGTAATAGTAGTAGTAGTAATAATAATACTAGTAATAATAATAGTAAATAGTAATAATAGTAATAGTAATAATAGTAATAATAGTAATAGTAGTAGTAGTAGTAGTAGTAATAATAGTAGTAGTAGTAATAATAGTAATAATAGTAATAGTAGTAGTAGTAGTAATAGTAGTAGTAATAATAATAGTAGTAATAATAGTAGTAGTAGTAGTAATAATAGTAGTAGTAGTAGTAATAATAGTAGTAGTAGTAGTAAATAAATAGTAGTAGTAGTAGTAATAGTAGTAGTAGTAGTAATAATAGTAGTAATAGTAGTAATAGTAGTAGTAATAATAGTAGTAGTAGTAATAATAATACTAGTAATAATAGTAATAGTAGTAGTAGTAGTAGTAATAATAGTAGTAGTAGTAGTAATAATAGTAATAATAGTAGTAGTAGTAGTAGTAATAATAGTAGTAGTAGTAGTAGTAGTAATAATAATAATAGTAGTAATAATAGTAATAATATAATAGGCTTTATTCTATTATCTTTCTATTGTAATTTATTACCTGGGTTAGTCCTCTTTCTATTGTAATATATTACCTGGGTTAGCCCTCTTTCTATTGTAATATATTACCTGGGTTAGTCCTCTTTCTATTGTAATATATTACCTGGGTTAGTCCTCTTTATTGTAATATATTACCTGGGTTAGTTCTCTTTCTATTGTAATATATTACCTGGGTTAGCCACACCTCCTCCTTTCTGGTCCTCCTCTTCTTCCATATCTACTTGAACAACATCAAAAAAGGGGCTTAGGGGTTATTTTTGGACTACACATGCTGTGTGTGCCACACTAGACAATAGTAGACATGTGTTCAATTCTAATTGAAAATCCGTCTGTGCTTGATTGAAATCAATATGTGCCTGGTCCATTTGAACCAAACGGAATAGTCTCAAAAGTGACCCTCACCCCACTTAACTAGCTGACCCTTCAGGTAGGCTCCAACAAGCACTGAAAGTATTTGAACATTTTTAAATCCTATTTGAACCCAGATCTGGACTTTAAGGACTATGATGTAACCAAAATGTTGGCGTAGCCAACCTGGACTCACCAGAGTCAATGTCATTATCTTCCTCATCCTCTTCTTCCTCCTCCTCCTCGATTTCTCGCTCCTCCTCCTCCTCTTTGACAATCACATTGAGTTCCACTGTTTGACTGCAGTCTTCCAGCTTCACTGATGCCATCTCTGGACCCTGTTGTGAGCTTCTCTGGGCTGCAACATGGCAGCCAAAACCCAGTTCAGACATGGTATGAACACGGCAGCCAGAACCCAGTTCAGACATGGTATGAACACTGCAGCCAGAACCCAGTTCAGACATGGTATGAACACGGCAGCCAGAACCCAGTTCAGACATGGTATGAACACGGCAGCCAGAACCCAGTTCAGCCAGAACCCAGTTCAGACATGGTATGAACACTGCAGCCAGAACCCAGTTCAGACATGGTATGAACACTGCAGCCACAACCCAGTTCAGACATGGTATGAACACGGCAGCCAGAACCCAGTTCAGACATGGTATGAACACGGCAGCCAGAACCCAGTTCAGACATGGTATGAACACGGCAGCCAGAACCCAGTTCAGACATGGTATGAACACGGCAGCCAGAACCCAGTTCAGACATGGTATGAACACGGCAGTCAGAACCCAGTTCAGACATGGTATGAACAGGGCAGCCAGAACCCAGTTCAGACATGGTATGAACACGGCAGCCAGAACCCAGTTCAGACATGGTATGAACACGGCAGCCAGAACCCAGTTCAGACATGGTATGAACACGGCAGCCAGAACCCAGTTCAGACATGGTATGAACACGGCAGCCAGAACCCAGTTCAGACATGGTATGAACACGGCAGTCAGAACCCAGTTCAGACATGGTAAGAACAGGGCAGCCAGAACCCAGTTCAGACATGGTATGATGTGGACTGGATGCTTTTTTTATTTTTAAAGAAAGTGTCTGAATCAAAAAACTAAAATCTAAGTGATGTTCAGAAATGAAATAAACAAAACAGAAAAACATATATAATATACATACACACTACCGTTCAAAAGTTTGGGGTCACTTAGAAATGTACTTGTTTTTGAAAGAAAAGCTAAACAATGTATCCATTAAAATTGATCAGAAATACAGTGTAGACATTGTTAATGTTGTAAATGACTATTGTAGCTGGAAACGGCTGATTTGTAATGGGATATCTACATAGGCGTCCATTGGCCCATTATCAGCAACCATCACTCCTGTGTTCCCCTGGAACGCTGTGTTAGCTAATCCAAGTTTATCATTTTAAAAAGGCTAACTGATCATTAGAAAACGCTTTTGCAATTATGTTAGCACAGCTGAAAACTGTTGTCCTGATTAAAGAAGCAATAAAACTGGCCTTCTTTAGACTCGTTGAGTATCTGGAGTATCAGCATTTGTGGGTTTGATTATTGGCTCAAAATGGCCAGAAACAAAGAACTTTCTTCTGAAACTCGTCAGTCTATTCTTGTTCTGAGAAATGAAGGCTATTCCATGTGAGAAATTGCCAAGAAACTGAAGATCTCGTACAACGCTGTGTACTACTCTCTTCACAGAACAGCACAAAATGGCCCTAACCAGAATAGAAAGAGGAGTGGGAGGCCCCGGTGCACAACTGAGCAAGACGACAAGTACATTAGAGTGTCTCGTTTGAGAAACAGACGCCTCACAAGTCCTCAACTGGCAGCTTCATTAAACAGTATCCGCAAAACACCAGTCTCAACGTCAACATTGAAGAGGCGACTCCGGGATGCTGGCCTTCTAGGCAGAGTTGCAAGGAAAAATCCATATCTCAGACTGACCAATAAAAATAAAAGATTAAGATGGGCAAAAGAACACAGACAATGGACAGAGGAAGATTGGAAAAAAAAGTGTTATGGACAGACAAATCTAAGTTTGAGATATTCGGATCACAAAGGAGAGCATTCGTGAGATGCAGAAAAATGAAAAGATGCTGGAGGAGTTATTGACGCCATCTCTCAAGCATGTTGGAGGCAATGTGATGGTCTGTGGGTGCTTTGGTGGTGGTAAAGTGGGAGATTTGTACAGGGTAAAAGGGATCTTGAAGAAGGAAGGTTATCTCTCCATTTTGCAACGCCATGTCATGGGTCCTGTGTGGCTCAGTCGGTAGAGCATGGCGCTTGCAACGCCAAGCGTCGTGGGTTCGATTCCCGCTGGGGCCACCCATATGTAAAAAGTAGTGGCCCCAGCCGACTTGTAAGTCGCTTTGGACAAAAGCGTCTGCTAAATGGGATATATTATGTGGACGCGCTTAATTGGAGCCAATTTCCTCATACAACAGGACAATGACCCAAAGCACAGCTCCAAACTATGCAAGAACTATTTAGGGAAGAAACAATCAGCTGGTATTCTGTCTATAATGGAGTGGCCAGCACAGTCACCGGATTTCAACCCTATTGACTGTTGTGGGAGCAGCTTGACCGTATGGTACGTAAGAAGTGCCCATCAAGCCAATCCAACTTGTGGGAGGTGCTTCAGGAAGCATGGGGTGAAATCTCTTCAGATTACCTCAACAAATTGACAACGAGAATGCCAAAGGCCTGCAAGGCTGTAATTGCTGCAAATTGAGGATTCTTTGATGAAAGCAAAGTTTGAAGGACACAATTATTATTTCAATTAAAAATCATTATTTATAACCTTGTCAACGTCTTGACTATATTTCCTATTCATTTTGCAACTCATTTAATGTATGTTTCATTGGAAAACAAGGACATTTCTAAGTGACTCCACATTTTTGAACGGTAGTATATATACACACACATACTGACTCGGTATCCTCTTTTCATTATATTTGTCACTGTGTGAGGAGTCCGTTTTCTTGCTTGTGCAACAAGCGCTACAGTAAAACAATAAGGGGTATTTAACTAATCAGCACTTTTTTTACACAGTACCGAACACTTCCTCAGATATACATTCATTTTGAGTCCTCATCTATGTAATGGCTTGTATCGATAACGACCCTGAGTAATAAAAAAAATTTAAAAAAAAACATGACAGACGGAAACCACAACAACCGCTGCAAGCCCGACAAAACTGACACTATTCAACAGCTGCAATCTACCACATTACCGATTGACAATAAACGTTTACTGTAATGTTCAACTGTTGTCTATCGTTTAAATGATCATGAAAGCATTTTCGGATTACCTGAAATCGCTGGTCTTTTATTGATAAACTGGGAGGAGGGTTGCGAATCGGTCGGTGTGATGGCCGACGCCTGCGCTTACATGACGCCCGTGAACATGACGCCCTCTCCCATCCTGCGCTTACATGACGCCCGTGAACATGACGCCCTCTCCCATCCTGCGCGCAGGCGGAAGTTTACAGTACTGGCTCATCCGATTCTCCATGCTCAGAGTCTAATCAAACAATAAAATACCAGTGAAATCAGGTAATCTGTCGTGTTTTGATTATAGCAATTTAAACTATAACCAGACGCTGAAACATACAGTTAACGTTTTTTATCGGCGATGTGGAAGATGTTGAGCAGTGAGGTTGTAGACAGCCACGGTCCGTTGGGCTGTCACGATTGTTGTTCTGGCCAGGAACGTTATCGATAAAAATCCATTACAGTTCAGGGGAGGAACTCCATATGAATGAATTATTTCGGAGTGAAAACACTGTACGTAGAAAGACTACATTATTTTGCGCGGTCGTACATTACATCACCATTTAGCCTATACAAACATGGTGATTGGTGAAATGGCCTTCAGCTAATTGTTTATCTGCAGCGCTTTCCCTGGCATGAAAGTCGGTTCCTCCCATTGTGATTTATATATATTTTATTGTTTTATATATTATTTTAATTTATTTCCTGAACATATCTATTTTCCTTTCTTAAAAAGCATCCGCCTCGAGCATACCATGACTGAACCGAGTCCGGCCCAGAAAAGCTCACAGCCAGGTCAAGAGATGGCGTCAGTGAAGCTGGAGGACTGCAGTCAAACACTGGAGCTCAATGTGATTGTCAAAAAAGAGGAAGAGGAGGATGAGAGAAGAACCGAGGAAGAGAACGGGGGAGTAGAACAGGAGAGGGAAGACGGTAACGTTGACTCGGGTGAGTCTAAGATGCCTACACCTGCCACTGGGTTACATCTAGACCCCGATCCTAGCTCTCAGTTCCATTACAGAAGACATTGGATGAAGGCGTCTTCTGTACAGGGGGGAGTTTTGTTAAGAGCCCAAACGCTCAATCTGAATATTAACACAAGTCGCTTGCGGTACGGTTTTGGAAGGATAAGGACCTTTTTATAATCCCCCCCCCCCCCCAAAAAAAAAGTTTAAATTGATACACACCTTGATAGGGTTATTGTTCCCATACGGCCATATCTTCAAGTTACAGCGCTTGTTTATGGAAAACAGATGGAATACAAGAGGCCAATTAGCTGTCTGGCATGCTCCGGACACCTGTGTGTAAGTGTAACTCGGGAAGAGTAGTGGAAGTGCAGTTTGGTCGGATGGAGGCTCCGTAGCTGTATGGATCTGTCACTGCTACAGTGTACAGTCGTGGCCAAAAGTTTTGAGAATGACACAAATATTAATTTCCACAAAGTTTGCTGCTTCAGTGTCTTTAGATATTTTAGTCAGATGTTACTATGGAATGATGAAGTATAATTACAAGCATTTCATAAGTGTCAAAGGCTTTTATTTACAATGACATGAAGTTGATGCAGAGTCAATATTTGCAGTGTTGACCCTTTTTCAAGCCCTCTGCAATCCACCCTGGCATGCTGTCAATTAACTTCTGGGCCACATCCTGACTGATGGTAGTCCAGTCTTGCATAATCAATGCTTGGAGTTTATCAGAATCTGTGGGGTTTTGTTTGTCCACCCGCCTCTTGAGGATTGACCACAAGTTCTCAATGGGATTAAGGTCTGGGGAATCTTTTGTTCCCAGAGCCATCACTTTTGCCTCACGGCGAGGTGCTCCTGGTGGTTGGGAGAAGTTGCTCTCGGAGGATGTGTTGGTACCATTCACCATTCTTTATTCATGGCTGTGTTCTTAGGCAACATTGTTAGTGAGCCCACTCCCTTGGCTGAGAAGCGACCCCACACATGAATGGTCTCAGGATGCTTTACTGTTGACATGACCCAGGACTGATGGTAGCGCTCACCTTGTCTTCTCCGGACAAGCTTTTTTCCGGATGCCACAAACAATCGGAAAGGGGATTCATCAGAGGAAATGACCTTACCCCAGTCCTCAGCAGTCCAATCCCTGTACCTTTTGCAGAATATCAGTCTGTCCCTGATGTTTTTCCTGGAGAGAAGTGGCTTCTTTGCTGCCCTTCTTGACACCAGGCCAACCTCCAAAGTCTTTGCCTCACTGTGCGTGCAGATGCACTCACACCTGCCTGCTGCCATTCCTGAGCAAGCTCTGTACTGGTGGTGCCCCGATCCCGCAGCTGAATCAACTTTTAGAGACGGCCCTGGCGCTTGCTGGACTTTCTTGGGCGCCCTGAAGCCTTCTTCACAACAATTGAACCGCTCTCCTTGAAGTTCTTGATGATCCGATAAATGGTTGATTTAGGTGCAATCTTACTGCCAGCAATATACTTGCCTGTGAAGCCCTTTTTGTGCAAAGCAATGATGACGGCACGTGTTTCCTTGCAGGTAACCATGGTTGACAGAGGAAGAACAATGATTCCAAGCACCACACTCCTTTTGAAGCTCCCAGTCTGCTATTTGAACTCAATCAGCATGACAGAGTCAACACTCACACCTGTGTTAACGAGAGAATCACTGACATGATGTCAGCTGGTCCTTTTGTGGCAGGGCTGAAATGCAGTGGAAATCTTTTTTGGGGGATTCAGTTCATGCATGGCAAAGAGGGACTTTGCAATTAATTGCAATTCATCTGATCACTTGTCATAACATTCTGGATTATATGCAAATTTCCATCATACAATCTGAGGCAGCAGACTTTGTGAAAATTAATATTTGTGTCATTCTCAAAACGTTTGTCCACGACTGTTGTTTAGTAGGATGGAGGCGCCATAGCTGTATGGATCTGTAACTGCTACAGTATTTGAAGGATTCTTTCTCGCCGATGAAAGATAAGGGCCATTTGTTTTGAAAGCCTTATCTCAAGCGATGATTATTGATGTTTCTCAACGTTAAAACACAGCGTCGGGACTGTAGTTCACACGGGCCAGTCGACGCTGAAAACTGTAGGGAGAAGGCAGAATGCTGCCGAGAGTTACAGAGAGCTAGGTTGCATCCTAATATGAGTTTTAGGTTGCTAGGTTACGTCCTAATAGGAGTTTTAGGTTGCTAGGTTACGTCCTAATAGGAGTTTTAGGTTGCTAGGTTACGTCCTAATAGGAGTTTTAGGTTGCTAGGTTACATCCTAATAGGAGTTTTAGGTTGCTAGGTTACATCCTAATAGGAGTTTTAGGTTGCTAGGTTACATCCTAATAGGAGTTTTAGGTTGCTAGGTTACATCCTAATAGGAGTTTTTAGGTTGCTAGGTTACATCCTAATAGGAGTTTTAGGTTGCTAGGTTACATCCTAATAGGAGTTTTAGGTTGCATCCTAATAGGAGTTTTAGGTTGCTAGGTTACATCCTACTAGGAGTTTTTAGGTTGCATCCAAATAGGAGTTTTAGGTTGCTAGGTTACATCCTAATAGGAGTTTTTAGATAGAGGTTACATCCTAATCTAGTTTAAAAAATATATATAACAAATAATTTCAAACATTCAAATCCTTCAGCGTTTGGTTGAGCCTGCCTGGAGGGCCAAATAGCCAGGGGGGCGGTGTGACACTTTTGGGACTATCCCATTTGGTTCAATTGCTCCAGCCAGGCAAGCTCAATCAAGCACAGATGAGGTATTTGAAAGGTTTCAAATACTATTTGAACCCAGGTCTGCTATAGTTCAGAGTATTGCACAGCATGTAGTGCACTATATAGGGAATAGAGTGTCATTCCAGACACAGACCAATATGTGTGATGTTGATCTTGTTCCAGTAGATATAGAAGGAGAGGAGGACCAGGAAGCAGAAGGAGGAGGAGGTGTGGCCAACCCAGGTAATAAGAACACTAGCCAGGGTATAGACTAGATGTATGTATTATCCCAACACCTTATTATGTGAATATTGATTAGGTAATTAAAAGTAGTAGTCTGCTCCAGCTGAAGACGACAACAACATGACACAACATAACATTTTTTTTTTATTATTATTATTTTTTTTACCTTTATTTAACCAGGCAAGTCAGTTAAGAACAAATTCATATTTTCAATGACGGCCTAGGAACAGTGGGTTAACTGCCTGTTCAGGGGCAGAACGACAGATTTGTACCTTGTCAGTTCGGGGGTTTGAACTCGCAACCTTCCGGTTACTAGTCCAACGCTCTAACCACTAGGCTACCCTGCCGCCCCAACATGACATGACACAACCTGACACAACATGACACAACACAACATGACACAACATGACATGACACAACATGACACAACATGACACGACATGACACAACATGACACAACATGACATGACACAACATGACATGACAACATGACACAACACGACATGACATGATGGCAGGTTATTATTTCCACTGTGGTCCTGTGAGATGGCAGGTTATTATTTCCACTGTGAGATGGCAGGTTATTATTTCCATTGTGGTCCTGTGAGATGGCAGGTTATTATTTCCACTGTGGTCCTGTGAGATGGCAGGTTATTATTTCCATTGTGAGATGGCAGGTTATTATTTCCACTGTGGTCCTGTGAGATGGCAGGTTATTATTTCCACTGTGGTCCTGTGAGATGGCAGGTTATTATTTCCATTGTGAGATGGCAGGTTATTATTTCCACTGTGGTCCTGTGAGATGGCAGGTTATTATTTCCACTGTGAGATGGCAGGTTATTATTTCCACTGTGAGATGGCAGGTTATTATTTCCACTGTGAGATGGCAGGTTATTATTTCCACTGTGAGATGGCAGGTTATTATTTCCACTGTGAGATGGCAGGTTATTATTTCCACTGTGAGATGGCAGGTTATTATTTCCACTGTGGTCCTGTGAGATGGCAGGTTATTATGTCCACTGTGAGATGGCAGGTTATTATTTACACTGTGAGATGGCAGGTTATTATTTCCACTGTGGTCCTGTGAGATGGCAGGTTATTATTTCCACTGTGAGATGGCAGGTTATTATTTCCACTGTGAGATGGCAGGTTATTATTTCCACTGTGAGATGGCAGGTTATTATTTCCACTGTGAGATGGCAGGTTATTATTTCCACTGTGAGATGGCAGGTTATTATTTCCACTGTGAGATGGCCCACTGTGAGATGGCAGGTTATTATTTCCACTGTGAGATGGCAGGTTATTATTTCCACTGTGAGATGGCAGGTTATTATTTCCACTGTGAGATGGCAGGTTATTATTTCCACTGTGAGATGGCAGGTTATTATTTCCACTGTGAGATGGCAGGTTATTATTTCCACTGTGAGATGGCAGGTTATTATTTCCACTGTGAGATGGCAGGTTATTATTTCCACTGTGGTCCTGTGAGATGGCAGGTTATTATGTCCACTGTGAGATGGCAGGTTATTATTTCCACTGTGAGATGGCAGGTTATTATTTCCACTGTGAGATGGCAGGTTATTATTTCCACTGTGAGATGGCAGGTTATTATTTCCACTGTGAGATGGCAGGTTATTATTTCCACTGTGAGATGGCAGGTTATTATTTCCACTGTGAGATGGCAGTGAGATGGCAGGTATTATTTCCACCTGTGAGATGGCAGGTTATTATTTCCACTGTGAGATGGCAGGTTATTATTTCCACTGTGAGATGGCAGGTTATTATTTCCACTGTGAGATGGCCAGGTTATTATGTCCACTGTGAGATGGCAGGTTATTATGTCCACTGTGAGATGGCAGGTTATTATTTCCACTGTGAGATGGCAGGTTATTATTTCCACTGTGAGATGGCAGGTTATTATTTCCACTGTGAGATGGCAGGTTATTATTTCCACTGTGAGATGGCAGGTTATTATTTCCACTGTGAGATGGCAGGTTATTATTTCCACTGTGAGATGGCAGGTTATTATGTCCACTGTGAGATGGCAGGTTATTATTTCCACTGTGAGATGGCAGGTTATTATTTCCACTGTGAGATGGCAGGTTATTATTTCCACTGTGAGATGGCAGGTTATTATTTCCACTGTGAGATGGCAGGTTATTATTTCCACTGTGGTCCTGTGAGATGGCATGTTAGTACCAGAATCTGTGTGTCCCCTGTCCCCCCCAAGGATTGATTCTACAGGGAACCAAGTTAGAGCTCCCTCTGGTGGAGTACTGATGGGAGGCATTTATATTATAAAGTGTTTTAGATCTTTTGGTTTGATGTTTTACAGGACTTGTTACTGTTAAAAGAGAAGAGGAGGAGGAGGATGGAGAGGAGGAGATTGGGGACAGAGAGGAGGAGGAGGATGGAGAGGAGGAGGTTGGGGACAGAGAGGAGGAGGATGGGGACAGGACCAACCCAGGTAATTAATCACTGATCAAAACATCCAGAGGGAGCTACAGTATATTGAGACCAGTTTCAGATGACTAAGGAGGTTGGGGACAGGACCAACCAGGTAATCCCTTATCAGAACATCAGAGACCAGTTTCAGATGACTAAGGAGGTTGGGGACAGGACCAACCAGGTAATCCCTGATCAGAACATCAGAGACCAGTTTCAGATGACTAAGGAGGTTGGGGACAGGACCAACCAGGTAATCAAATCAAATTTATTTATATAGCCCTTCGTACATCAGCTGATATCTCAAAGTGCTGTACAGAAACCCAGCCTAAAACCCCAAACAGCAAGCAATGCAGGTGTAGAAGCACGGTGGTTAGGAAAAACTCCCTAGAAAGGCCAAAACCTAGGAAGAAACCTAGAGAGGAACCAGGCTATGTGGGATGGCCAGTCCTCTTCTGGCTGTGCCGGGTGGAGATTATAACAGAACATGGCAAAGATGTTCAAATGTTCATAAATGACCAGCATGATCAGAACATCAGAGACCAGTTTCATGGAACCCAGTTCCCTATATAGAGCACTACTTTTGAGAAGGGCCCAGAGGGCTGAGTGACTGCTTATAGCGGTCAATCTTGTATGTACTAAACTGTGCCCCCCAACCAAATAACTCCTGATCAGTTTACATTGAAAGGGGTCTAAGAGGAGTCATCTTCCCTTTCTACCTTCCTACATACCAATGCATAGTGTTGTATACAGTATAATAAACTGGGTGGTTCGAGCCCTGTGATTGGCTAACAGCCGTGGTTTATCTGACCGTATACCACGGGTATGACATAACATGTGTTTT
Organism: Oncorhynchus masou masou; assembly: GCF_036934945.1. Classification (NCBI taxonomy): domain Eukaryota; kingdom Metazoa; phylum Chordata; class Actinopteri; order Salmoniformes; family Salmonidae; genus Oncorhynchus; species Oncorhynchus masou. The sequence continues at coordinate 47,597 of NW_027004902.1, forward strand.
CACTGCTCTAATTACTTTGGTAACCAGTTTATAAACAGCAATAAGGTACCTCGGGGGTTTGTGATATATGGCCGATATACCACGGCTAAGGGCTGTGTCCGGGGACTCCTCCTGTGTTTAACCCCTGTGATGTTGTTATAGAAACAGGAGAGGGTGCCAGCTCAGACAAAGAGAGACCGTTCCTCTGCTCCCAGTGTGGTAAGCGGTTCACTGCACCAAGCAGCCTGAAGACTCACATGCAGAGACACAGCGGAGAGAAACCCCACCAGTGCTCCTTCTGTGGGAAGCGCTTCCTACGATCCACAGACCTGAAGAGACACCAGATGATCCACAAAGGTAAGAGAGACACCCAAACACCCGACGTCGCTCCTCTCTCACCCGGCGTCGCTCCTCTCTCGCCCGGCGTCGCTCCTCTCTCGCCCGGCGTCGCTCCTCTCTCGCCCGGCGTCGCTCCTCCCTCACCCGGCGTCGCTCTTCTCTCACCAGGCGTCGCTCCTCTCTCACCCGGCGTCGCTCCTCTCTCACCCGGCGTCGCTCCTCTCTCACCCGGCGTCGCTCCTCTCTCACCCGGCGTCGCTCCTCCCTCACCCGGCGTCGCTCCTCTCTCACCCGGGCGCGTTGCTCCTCTCTCACCCGGGCGCGTCGCTCCTCTCTCACCCGGCGTCACTCCTCCCTCACCCGGCGTCGCTCCTCTCTCACCCGGCGTCACTCCTCCCTCACCCGGCGTCGCTCATCCCTCACCCGGCGTCGCTCCTCTCACACCCGGCGTCGCTCCTCTCTCACCCGGCGTCGCTCCTCCCTCACCCGGCGTCGCTCCTCCCTCACCCGGCGTCGCTCCTCCCTCACCCGCCTTCGCTCCTCTCTCACCCGCCGTCGCTCCTCTCTCACCCGCGTCGCTCCTCTCTCACCCGGCGCGCTCCTCTCTCACCCGGGCGCGTCTCTCGCCCGGCGTCGCTCCTCTCACCCGGGCGCTCTCTCTCCTCTCTCACCCGGGCGCGCGCTCCTCTCTCACCCGGCCGCGTCGCTCCTCTCTCACCCGGGCGCGTCGCTCCTCTCTCACCCGGCCGCGTCCCTCCTCTCTCACCCGGGCGCGTCGCTCCTCTCTCACCCGGGCGCGTCGCTCCTCTCTCACCCGGGCGCGTCGCTCCTCTCTCACCCGGGCGCGTCGCTCCTCTCTCACCCGGCGTCGCTCCTCCTCACCCGGCGTCGCTCCTCTCTCATCTCACACATCTCTCTGTTGGAACACTGTCAATCAACGTGTCCACACCAGTGCACCTGTTTATCAGTTAAATCAGTTGATCTACACGGTGTAGGTTCATTCCCATGTAAAATGACCCCATGAGCACCAACGTGAAGTTCATTGGAGCATGTCAAATTGTGTGTCAAATGAAAGCAGAGCGTCTATATTTTGAAGAAATGAAGGCATACATACATTTGAACCATTTTCCATCCCCAAAAATGTGAATAAGCTTATTGGCTGGACAAGGGTTCTTAAAAAAACATCTACCAGAAAAAGTCTGAGAAGAAACGCATCAAAACACAATAATATTGAAGTAAAAACCCTGCCAACTAATATCAATTCTTATATTTAGTTTGGGATAAATGTTACTGAATCGTTGCCTCGTTACTAAAAACCACATATCTTTTAAGATATTTCCTAATGTCTCTCCCTCCATAAGGAGGATAATGAAAGTTCACAAATGTAACAAGTAAATGTAGACCTACCAATTTAGCTATAGTGTTTTTACTGATATCAATTTTGTTTATGAATTCAAAATTCTTTGACCCCTCCCCCCCAAAAAATCGCTAACAGAATTTCTGCAATTGAATAGACTATAATAGTTACAAACCTATAATTACAAACCTCAGTTGGGTCACAAATCAATCAATCAATTAAATGTATTTATAAAGCCCTTCTTACATCAGCTTATGTCACAAAGTGCTGTACAGAAACCCAGCCTAAAACCCCAAACAGCAAGCAATGCAGGAGCAGAAGCACGGTGGCTAGGAAAAACTCCCTAGAAAGGCCAGAACCTAGAGAGGAACCAGGCTATGAGGGGTGGCCAGTCCTCTTCTGGCTGTGCCGGGTGAAGATTATAACAGAACATGGCCAAGATGTTCAAATGTTCATAAATGACCAGCATGGTCAGATAATAATAATAATAATAATCACAGTGGTTGTAGAGGGGGCAACAGAAACGCATATAACTCCTCAGGAGTAAATGTCAGTTGGCTTTTCATAGCCGATCATTAAGAGTATCTCTACCGCTCCTGATGTCTCTAGAGAGCTGAAAACAGAAGGTCTGGGACAAGGTAGCACGTCCGGTGAACAGGTCAGGGTTCGGTAGCCGCAGGCAGAACAGTTGAAACTACTGGAGCAGAAGCACGACCAGGTGTACTGGTGACAGCAAGGAGTCATCAGACCAGGTAGTCCTGAGACATGGTCCGAGGGCTCTGGTCCTCCGAGAGAGAGACAGAGAATTAGAGACAGCATACTTAAATTCATACAGGACACCAGATAAGACAGGAGAAATACTCCAGATTTAACAGACTGACCCTAGCCCCCCAACACATAAACTATTGCAGCATAAATACTGGAGGCTGAGACGGGAGGGGTCGGGAAACACTGTGGCCCCGTCCGACGATACCCCCGGACAGGGCCAAACAGGAAGGATATAACCCCACCCACTTTGCCAAAGCACAGCCCCCACACGACTAGAGGGATATCTTCAACCACCAACTTACTATCCTGACACAAGGCCGAGTATAGCCCACAAAGATCTCCCCCACGGCACAAACCCGAGTGGGGGCGCCAACCTGGACAGGAAGATCACGTCAGTGACTCAATCCTTGAAACAGTCTTGATATGTTCGTCAAAAGAGAGATCAGGGTCCAGAGTAATGCCAAGGTCCTTCAGTTTTATTTGAGATGCCTGTACAACCATCAAGATTAATTGTCAGATTCAACAGAAGATTTCATTGTTTCTTGGGACCAAGAACTAGAATCTCTGTTTTGTCCGAGCTTAAAACTAGTAAATTTGTCACCATCCACTTATGTCTGAAACACAGGCTTCCAGGGAGGGCAATTTTGTGGCTTCACCATGTTTAATCAAAATGTACAGCTGTGTGTTGTCCACATAGCAGTGAAAGTTATCATTATGTTTCCGAATGACAACACCAAGAGGTGAAATATATAGTGAAAACAATAGTGGTCCTAAAACGGAGCCTTGAGGAATACCAACATTTACAATTGATTTGTCATAGGACAAACCATCTACAGAGACAAACTGATATCTTTCCGACAGATAAGATCTAAACCAGGCCAGAACTTGTCCGTGTAGACCAATTTGAGTTTCCAATCTCTCCAAAAGAATGTGGTGATCGATGGTATCAAAAGCAGCGCTAAGGTCTAGGAGCACGAGGACAGATGCAGAGCCTCAGTCTGATGCCATTAAAATGTCATTTACCACCTTCACAAGTACCGTCTCAGTGCTATGATGGGGTCTAAAACCAGACTGAAGCGTTTCGTATACATTGTTTGTCTTCAGGAAGGCAGTGAGTTGCTGCTCAACAGCTTTTTAATTTTTCTTTGAGAGGAATGGGAGATTCGATATAGGCAGATAGTTTTTTTTATATATTCTGGGTCAAGGTTTGTTTTTTTCAGGAGAGTCTTTATTACTGCCACTTTTAGTGAGTTTGGTACACATCCGGTGGATAGAGAGCCGTTTATTATGTTCAACAGGAGGGCCAAGCACAGGAAGCAGCTCTTTCAGTAGTTTAGTTGGAATAGGGTCCAGTATGCAGCTTGAAGGTTTAGAGGCCAATACTATTTTCATCAATGTGTCAAGAGATATTAAACAACGTGAGCGTGTCCGTTGATCCTAGGTCCTGGCAGGACAACTGAGTTTTGGAGAAATGCACAGATTTAAAGAGGAGTCCTTAATTTCCTTTCTAATGATACTGATCTTTTTTGTCAAAGAAGTTCATGAATTTATTAATTTAGTTTATTATGTTCAACAGGAGGGCCAAGCACAGGAAGCAGCTCTTTCAGTAGTTTAGTCGGAATAGGGTCCAGTATGCAGCTTGAAGGTTTAGAGGCCATGATTATTTTCATCATTGTGTCAAGAGATATAGTACTAAAACACTTGAGCGTCTCTCTTGATCCTAGGTCCTGGCAGAGTTAGGCAGACTCAGGACAACTGAGCTTTGAAGGAATACGCAGATTTAAAGAGGAGTCCTTAATTTCCTTTCTAATGATACTGATCTTTTTTTGTCAAATAAGTTCATGAATTTATCACTGCTGAAAGTGAAAGCCATCCACTCTTGCGGAGCTGCTTTTTAGTTAGCTTTGCGACAGTATCAAAAATCTATTTTGGATTGTACTTATTTTCCTCAATTAAATTGGAAAAATAGGATGATGGAGCAGCAGTGAGGGCTCTTCGATATTGCGCGGTACTGTCTTACCAAGCTCGTCGGAGACTTCAGGTTTGGTGTGGCGCCATTTCTGTTCCAACTCTAGGAAACTTTGGGTTGTTTGAGAATTTATAGCACAGTTTTTGATGATCATTGGTTGGGGTCTGAGCAGGTTATTTGTTTGCGATTGCAAACATAATAAAATGGTGGTCCGATAGTCCAGGAAAAACATTAAGATCCACAACATTTTTTTCCATGGGATGAAACTAAATCCAGAATATGACTGTGGCTGTGAGCAGGTCCAGAGACATGTTGGACAAAACCCACTGAGTCGATGATGGCTCCGAAAGCCTTTTGGAGTGGGTCTGTGGAATTTTCCATGCGAAAATTAAAGTCACCAAAAATATGAATATTATCTGCCATGAATACAGGATATGAACTCGGTGAGGAACGCTGGATACGGCCTGTTAACAGAAACCATAAAAAGTGAGGAGGCTGCATAGATTTCATGACGAGAAGCTCAAAAGACAAAAACGCAGTCGTTTTTTTTTTCAAACCTAGATTGAGGCACAGACACGGTCTCAATGGGGATAGCTGAGCTGACTACATTGACTGTGCTGGTGGCAGACTCCACTAAGCTGGCAAGCTGGCTAACAGCCTGCTGGACTGCCTGCACCCTGTCTCATTGTGGAGCTTGAGGAGTTAGAGCCCTGTCTATGTTGGTAGATAAGATGAGAGCACCCCTCCAGCTAGGATGGAGTCTGTCACTCCTCAGCAGGCCAGGCTTGGTCCTGTTTGTGGGTGAGTCCCAGAAAGAGGGCCAATTATCTACAAATTAAATATTTTGGGAGGGGCAGAAAACAGAAAACATCTCAACCAGCAATTGAGATGTGAGACTCTGCTGTAGCATCACTCCCCCTAACTGGGAGGGGGCCAGAAACAATTACTCGATGTCGGCACATCTTTCTAGTTGATTTACACGCTGAAGCTATGTTGCGCTTGGTGATCTCTGACTGTTTCATCCTAACATCGTTGGTGCCGACGTGGATAACAATATCTCTATACCCTCTACACTCGCCAGTTTTAGCTTTAGCCAGCATCATCTTCAGATTAGCCTTAACGTCGGTAGCCCTGCCCCCTGGGAAACAGTGTATGATCACTGGATGATTCATTTTAAAATCTAATACTTCGGGTAATGGAGTCGCCAATGACTAGGGTTTTCAATTCGTCAGAGCTAATGGTGGGAGGCTTCGGCGTCTCAGACCCTGTAACGGGAGGAGGAGAGACCAGAGAAGGCTCGGCGCCTCAGACCCCGTAACGGGAGGAGGAGAGACCAGAGAAGGCTCGGCGCCTCAGACCCCGTAACGGGAGGAGGAGAGACCAGAGAAGGCTCGGCGTCTCAGACCCCGTAACGGGAGGAGGAGAGACCAGAGAAGGCTCGGCGTCTCAGACCCCGTAACGGGAGGAGGAGAGACCGGAGAAGGCTCGGCGTCTCAGACCCCGTAACGGGAGGAGGAGAGACCAGAGAAGGCTTGGCGTCTCAGACCCCGTAACGGGAGGAGGAGAGACCAGAGAATGCTCGGCGTCTCAGACCCCGTAACGGGAGGAGGAGAGACCAGAGAAGGCTCGGCGCCTCAGACCCCGTAAAGGGAGGAGGAGAGACCAGAGAAGGCTCGGCGTCTCAGACCCCGTAACGGGAGGAGGAGAGACCAGAGAAGGCTCGGCGTCTCAGACCCCGTAACGGGAGGGGGAGAGACCAGAGAAGGCTCAGCGTCTCAGACCCCGTAACGGGAGGGGGAGAGAGATGGCTCGGCCTCTGACTCGCTGCTTAATAGGGAGAACCGGTTGAATGTTTCTTTTGGCTGAATGAGTGACACCGGTTGAGCATTCCTACAGCATTCCTGCAGCATTTCCTACAGCATTTCCTACAGCATTCCTACAGCATTTCCTACAGCATTTCCTACAGCACTATCCTACAGCATTCCTACAGCTTTCCTACGGCATTCCTACAGCATTTCTACAACTTTCCTACGGCATTCCTACAGCATTTCTACAACTTTCCTATGACATTCCTACAGCATTCCTACATCATTCATACAGCATTCATACAGCATTCATACTGCATTCCTACAGCATTCCTACAGCATTTCCTACAGCATTCCTACAGCATTTTATACAGCATTTCTACAGCATTCCTACAGCATTCCTACAGCAAGGTAGTGTTGGTGCTCTGTCAGGTAGTGTTGGTGCTCTGTCAGGTAGTGTTGGTGCTCTGTCAGGTAGTGTTGGTGCTCTGCCAGGTAGTGTTGGTGTCCTCGCAGGTAGTGTTGGTGCTCTGTCGGGTAGTGCTGGTGCTCTGTCGGGTAGTGCTGGTGCTCTGTCGGGTAGTGCTGGTGCTCTGTCGGGTAGTGCTGGTGCTCTGTCGGGTAGTGCTGGTGCTCTGTCGGGTAGTGCTGGTGCTCTGTCGGGTAGTGCTGGTGCTCTGGGGTGTGCTGGTGCTGTCGGGTAGTGCTGGTGCTCTGTCGGGTAGTGCTGGTGCTCTGTCGGGTAGTGCTGGTGCTCTGTCGGGTAGTGCTGGTGCTCTGTCGGGTAGTGCTGGTGCTCTGTGCTGGTGCTCTGTCGGGTAGTGCTGGTGCTCTGTCGGGTAGTGCTGGTGCTCTGTCGGGTAGTGCTGGTGCTCTGTCGGGTAGTGCTGGTGCTCTGTCGGGTAGTGTTGGTGCTCTGTACATTATACCAGCTACTGTCCTCCCTTCCATTGACATACTGTTATGTTCAGCTCATAGTGTCTCCTGCTACTGTCCTCCCTTCTACTGACTGTTATGTTCAGCTCATAGTGTCTCCTGTTCTCTGTCCTCTCTTCCACTGACTGTAATGTTCAGGAAGGGAGGACAGTAGCAGAAGACACAATGAGCTGAACACAGAGTATTGTGGAGTATAGTTCAGTATAGTATCATACAGTCCTGTACTGTGGAGTATAGCTCAGTATAGTACCATACAGTCCTGTGGAGTATAGTTCAGTATAGTACCATACAGTCCTGTGGAGTATAGCTCAGTATAGTACCATACAGTCCTGTGGAGTATAGCTCAGTATAGTACCATACAGTCCTGTGGAGTATAGCTCAATATAGTACCATACAGTCCTGTGGAGTATAGTTCAGTATAGTACCATACAGTCCTGTGGAGTATAGCTCAGTATAGTACCATACAGTCCTGTGGAGTATAGCTCAGTATAGTACCATACAGTCATGTGGAGTATAGTTCAGTATAGTACCATACAGTCCTGTACTGTGGAGTATAGCTCAGTATAGTACCATACAGTCCAGTGGAGTATAGTTCAGTATAGTACCATACAGTCTTGTGGAGTATAGTGCAGTATAGTACCATACAGTCCTGTACTGTGGAGTATAGCTCAGTATAGTACCATACAGTCCTGTGGAGTATAGCGCAGTATAGTACCATACAGTCCTGTGGAGTATAGTTCAGTATAGTACCATACAGTCCAGTGGAGTATAGTTCAGTATAGTACCATACAGTCTTGTGGAGTATAGTTCAGTATAGTACCATACAGTCCTGTACTGTGGAGTATAGTTCAGTATAGTACCATACAGTCCTGTACTGTGGAGTATAGCTCAGTATAGTACCATACAGTCCTGTGGAGTATAGCTCAGTATAGTACCATACAGTCCTGTGGAGTATAGTTCAGTATAGTACCATACAGTCCTGTGAAGTATAGCTCAGTATAGTACCATACAGTCCTGTGGAGTATAGTACCATACAGTCATGTGGAGTATAGTACCATACAGTCCTGTACTGTGGAGTATAGTTCAGTATAGTACCATACAGTCCTGTGGAGTATAGCTCAGTATAGTACCATACAGTCCTGTGGAGTATAGTTCAGTATAGTACCATACAGTCCTGTGAAGTATAGTTCAGTATAGTACCATACAGTCCTGTGGAGTATAGCTCAGTATAGTACCATACAGTCCTGTGGAGTATAGCTCGGTATAGTACCATACAGTCCTGTGGAGTATAGTTCAGTATAGTACCATACAGTCCTGTGGAGTATAGCTCAGTATAGTACCATACAGTCCTGTGGAGTATAGCTCAGTATAGTACCATACAGTCCTGTGGAGTATAGTTCAGTATAGTACCATACAGTCCTGTACTGTGGAGTATAGTTCAGTATAGTACCATACAGTCCTGTACTGTGGAGTATAGTTCAGTATATTACCATACAGTCCTGTGGAGTATAGTTCAGTATAGTACCATACAGTCCTGTGGAGTATAGCTCAGTATAGTACCAAACAGTCCTGTACTGTGGAGTATAGTTCAGTATAGTACCATACAGTCCTGTGGAGTATAGCTCAGTATAGTACCATACAGTCCTGTGGAGTATAGTTCAGTATAGTACCATACAGTCCTGTACTGGAGTATAGTTCAGTATAGTACCATACAGTCCTGTGGAGTATAGTTCAGTATAGTACCATACAGTCCTGTGGAGTATAGTTCAGTATAGTACCATACAGTCCTGTGGAGTATAGCTCAGTATAGTACCATACAGTCCTGTGGAGTATAGCTCAGTATAGTACCATACAGTCCTGTGGAGTATAGTTCAGTATAGTACCATACAGTCCTGTGGAGTATAGCTCAGTATAGTACCATACAGTCCTGTGGAGTATAGTTCAGTATAGTACCATACAGTCCTGTGGAGTATAGCTCAGTATAGTACCATACAGTCCTGTGGAGTATAGTTCAGTATAGTACCATACAGTCCAGTGGAGTATAGTTCAGTATAGTACCATACAGTCCTGTGGAGTATAGTTCAGTATAGTACCATACAGTCCTGTGGAGTATAGTTCAGTATAGTACCATACAGTCCTGTGGAGTATAGTTCAGTATAGTACCATACAGTCCTGCGGAGTATAGCTCAGTATAGTACCATACAGTCCTGTGGAGTATAGTTCAGTATAGTACCATACAGTCCTGTACTGTGGAGTATAGCTCAGTATAGTACCATACAGTCCTGTACTGTGGAGTATAGTTCAGTATAGTACCATACAGTCCTGTACTGTGGAGTATAGCTCAGTATAGTACCATACAGTCCTGTGGAGTATAGTTCAGTATAGTACCATACAGTCCTGTGGAGTATAGCTCAGTATAGTACCATACAGTCCTGTGGAGTATAGCTCAGTATAGTACCATACAGTCCTGTACTGTGGAGTATAGCTCAGTATAGTACCATACAGTCCTGTGGAGTATAGTTCAGTATAGTACCATACAGTCCTGTGGAGTATAGTTCAGTATAGTACCATACAGTCCTGTGGAGTATAGTTCAGTATAGTACCATACAGTCCTGTGGAGTATAGTTCAGTATAGTACCATACAGTCCTGTGGAGTATAGTTCAGTATAGTACCATACAGTCCTGTGCTGTGGAGTATAGTACCATACAGTCCTGTGGAGTATAGTTCAGTATAGTACCATACAGTCCTGTGGAGTATAGCTCAGTATAGTACCATACAGTCCTGTGGAGTATAGCTCAGTATGGTACCATACAGTCCTGTGAAGTATAGTACCATACAGTCCTGTGGAGTATAGTTCAGTATAGTACCATACAGTCCTGTGAAGTATAGCTCAGTATAGTACCGTACAGTCCTGTGGAGTATAGCTCAGTATAGTACCATACAGTCCTGTGGAGCATAGTTCAGTATAGCACCATACAGTCCTGTGGAGTATAGTACCATACAGTCCTGTACTGTGGAGTATAGCTCAGTATAGTACCATACAGTCCTGTGGAGTATAGCTCAGTATAGTACCATACAGTCCTGTGGAGTATAGTTCAGTATAGCACCATACAGTCCTGTGGAGTATAGCTCAGTATAGTACCATACAGTCCTGTGGAGTATAGCTCAGTATAGTACCATACAGTCCTGTGGAGTATAGCTCAGTATAGTACCATACAGTCCTGTGGAGTATAGTTCAGTATAGTACCATACAGTCCTGTGGAGTATAGCTCAGTATAGTACCATACAGTCCTGTGGAGTATAGCTCAGTATAGTACCATACAGTCCTGTGGAGTATAGTAGTATAGTACCATACAGTCCTGTACTGTGGAGTATAGTTCAGTATAGTACCATACAGTCCTGTGGAGTATAGCTCAGTATAGTACCATACAGTCCTGTGGAGTATAGTTCAGTATAGTACCATACAGTCCTGTGGAGTATAGTTCAGTATAGTACCATACAGTCCTGTGGAGTATAGTTCAGTATAGTACCATACAGTCCTGTGGAGTATAGCTCAGTATAGTACCATACAGTCCTGTGGAGTATAGCTCAGTATAGTACCATACAGTCCTGTAATGTGGAGTATAGCTCAGTATAGTACCATACAGTCCTGTACTGTGGAGTATAGCTCAGTATAGTACCATACAGTCCTGTGGAGTATAGTTCAGTATAGTACCATACAGTCCTGTGGAGTATAGTTCAGTATAGTACCATACAGTCCTGTGCTGTGGAGTATAGTACCATACAGTCCTGTGGAGTATAGTACCATACAGTCCTGTGGAGTATAGCTCAGTATAGTACCATACAGTCCTGTGGAGTATAGTACCATACAGTCCTGTGGAGTATAGTACCATACAGTCCTGTGGAGTATAGCTCAGTATGGTACCATACAGTCCTGTGAAGTATAGTACCATACAGTCCTGTGGAGTATAGTTCAGTATAGTACCATACAGGCCTGTACTGTGGAGTATAGCTCAGTATAGTACCATACAGTCCTGTGGAGTATAGCTCAGTATAGTACCATACAGTCCTGTGGAGTATAGTTCAGTATAGCACCATACAGTCCTGTGGAGTATAGCTCAGTATAGTACCATACAGTCCTGTGGAGTATAGCTCAGTATAGTACCATACAGTCCTGTGGAGTATAGCTCAGTATAGTACCATACAGTCCTGTGGAGTATAGTTCAGTATAGTACCATACAGTCCTGTGGAGTATAGTACCATCAGTCCTAGTGGAGTATAGCAGTCCTGTACCATACAGTACAGTGGAGTATAGTACCATACAGTCCTGTACTGTGGAGTATAGTTCAGTATAGTACCATACAGTCCTGTGGAGTATAGCTCAGTATAGTACCATACAGTCCTGTGGAGTATAGTTCAGTATAGTACCATACAGTCCTGTGGAGTATAGTTCAGTATAGTACCATACAGTCCTGTGGAGTATAGTTCAGTATAGTACCATACAGTCCTGTGGAGTATAGTTCAGTATAGTACCATACAGTCCTGTGGAGTATAGTTCAGTATAGTACCATACAGTACTGTGGAGTATAGCTCAGTATAGTACCATACAGTCCTGTGGAGTATAGTACCATACAGTCCTGTGGAGTATAGTTCAGTATAGTACCATACAGTACTGTGGAGTATAGCTCAGTATAGTACCATACAGTCCTGTGGAGTATAGTTCAGTATAGTACCATACAGTCCTGTGGAGTATAGCTCAGTATAGTACCATACAGTCCTGTGGAGTATAGTTCAGTATAGTACCATACAGTCCTGTGGAGTATAGCTCAGTATAGTACCATACAGTCCTGTGGAGTATAGCTCAGTATAGTACCATACAGTCCTGTGGAGTATAGCTCAGTATAGTACCATACAGTCCTGTGGAGTATAGCTCAGTATAGTACCATACAGTCCTGTGGAGTATAGCTCAGTATAGTACCATACAGTCCTGTGGAGTATAGTTCAGTATAGTACCATACAGTCCTGTGGAGTATAGCTCAGTATAGTACCATACAGTCCTGTACTGTGGAGTATAGTTCAGTATAGTACCATACAGTCCTGTGGAGTATAGTTCAGTATAGTACCATACAGTCCTGTGGAGTATAGTTCAGTATAGTACCATACAGTCCTGTGGAGTATAGCTCAGTATAGTACCATACAGTCCTGTACTGTGGAGTATAGCTCAGTATAGTACCATACAGTCCTGTGGAGTATAGCTCAGTATAGTACCATACAGTCCTGTGGAGTATAGTTCAGTATAGTACCATACAGTCCTGTGGAGTATAGCTCAGTATAGTACCATACAGTCCTGTACTGTGGAGTATAGTTCAGTATAGTACCATACAGTCCTGTGGAGTATAGTTCAGTATAGTACCATACAGTCCTGTGGAGTATAGCTGAGTATAGTACCATACAGTCCTGTGGAGTATAGTTCAGTATAGTACCATACAGTCCTGTGGAGTATAGCTCAGTATAGTACCATACAGTCCTGTGGAGTATAGTTCAGTATAGTACCATACAGTCCTGTGGAGTATAGTTCAGTATAGTACCATACAGTCCTGTGGAGTATAGTACCATACAGTCCTGTGAAGTATAGCTCAGTATAGTACCATACAGTCCTGTACTGTGGAGTATAGCCCAGTATAGTACCATACAGTCCTGTGGAGTATAGTTCAGTATAGTACCATACAGTCCTGTGGAGTATAGTACCATACAGTCCTGTGAAGTATAGCTCAGTATAGTACCATACAGTCCTGTACTGTGGAGTATAGCTCAGTATAGTACCATACAGTCCTGTGGAGTATAGCTCAGTATAGTACCATACAGTCCTGTGGAGTATAGTTCAGTATAGTGCCATACAGTCCTGTGGAGTATAGCTCAGTATAGTACCATACAGTCCTGTGGAGTATAGCTCAGTATAGTACCATACAGTCCTGTACTGTGGAGTATAGTTCAGTATAGTACCATACAGTCCTGTGGAGTATAGTTCAGTATAGTACCATACAGTCCTGTGGAGTATAGCTCAGTATAGTACCATACAGTCCTGTACTGTGGAGTATAGTTCAGTATAGTACCATACAGTCCTGTGGAGTATAGTTCAGTATAGTACCATACAGTCCTGTGGAGTATAGCTGAGTATAGTACCATACAGTCCTGTGGAGTATAGTTCAGTATAGTACCATACAGTCCTGTGGAGTATAGTTCAGTATAGTACCATACAGTCCTGTGGAGTATAGCTCAGTATAGTACCATACAGTCCTGTACTGTGGAGTATAGCTCAGTATAGTACCATACAGTCCTGTGGAGTATAGCTCAGTATAGTACCATACAGTCCTGTGGAGTATAGTTCAGTATAGTACCATACAGTCCTGTGGAGTATAGCTCAGTATAGTACCATACAGTCCTGTACTGTGGAGTATAGTTCAGTATAGTACCATACAGTCCTGTGGAGTATAGTTCAGTATAGTACCATACAGTCCTGTGGAGTATAGCTGAGTATAGTACCATACAGTCCTGTGGAGTATAGTTCAGTATAGTACCATACAGTCCTGTGGAGTATAGCTCAGTATAGTACCATACAGTCCTGTGGAGTATAGTTCAGTATAGTACCATACAGTCCTGTGGAGTATAGTTCAGTATAGTACCATACAGTCCTGTGGAGTATAGCTCAGTATAGTACCATACAGTCCTGTACTGTGGAGTATAGCTCAGTATAGTACCATACAGTCCTGTGGAGTATAGCTCAGTATAGTACCATATAGTCCTGTGGAGTATAGTTCAGTATAGTACCACACAGTCATGTGGAGTATAGTTCAGTATAGTACCATACAGTCCTGTGGAGTATAGTTCAGTATAGTACCATACAGTCCTGTGGAGTATAGCTCAGTATAGTACCATACAGTCCTGTGGAGTATAGTACCATACAGTCCTGTGAAGTATAGCTCAGTATAGTACCATACAGTCCTGTACTGTGGAGTATAGCCCAGTATAGTACCATACAGTCCTGTGGAGTATAGTTCAGTATAGTACCATACAGTCCTGTGGAGTATAGTACCATACAGTCCTGTGAAGTATAGCTCAGTATAGTACCATACAGTCCTGTACTGTGGAGTATAGCTCAGTATAGTACCATACAGTCCTGTGGAGTATAGCTCAGTATAGTACCATACAGTCCTGTGGAGTATAGTTCAGTATAGTACCATACAGTCCTGTGGAGTATAGCTCAGTATAGTACCATACAGTCCTGTGGAGTATAGCTCAGTATAGTACCATACAGTCCTGTACTGTGGAGTATAGTTCAGTATAGTACCATACAGTCCTGTGGAGTATAGTTCAGTATAGTACCATACAGTCCTGTGGAGTATAGCTCAGTATAGTACCATACAGTCCTGTACTGTGGAGTATAGTTCAGTATAGTACCATACAGTCCTGTGGAGTATAGTTCAGTATAGTACCATACAGTCCTGTGGAGTATAGTTCAGTATAGTACCATACAGTCCTGTGGAGTATAGTTCAGTATAGTACCATACAGTCCTGTGGAGTATAGTTCAGTATAGTACCATACAGTCCTGTACTGTGGAGTATAGTTCAGTATAGTACCATACAGTCCTGCGGAGTATAGCTCAGTATAGTACCATACAGTCCTGTGGAGTATAGCTCAGTATAGTACCATACAGTCCTGTGCAGTATAGCTCAGTATAGTACCATACAGTCCTGTGGAGTATAGCTCAGTATAGTACCATACAGTCCTGTGGAGTATAGTTCAGTATAGTACCATACAGTCCTGTGGAGTATAGTTCAGTATAGTACCATACAGTCCTGTACTGTGGAGTATAGCGCAGTATAGTACCATACAGTCCTGTGGAGTATAGCGCAGTATAGTACCATACAGTCCTGTGAAGTATAGTACCATACAGTCCTGTACTGTGGAGTATAGTTCAGTATAGTACCATACAGTCCTGTGGAGTATAGTTCAGTATAGTACCATACAGTCCTGTGGAGTGTAGTTCAGTATAGTACCATACAGTCCTGTGGAGTATAGTTCAGTATAGTACCATACAGTCCTGTGGAGTATAGCTCAGTATAGTACCATACAGTCCTGTGGAGTATAGTTCAGTATAGTACCATACAGTCCTGTACTGTGGAGTATAGTTCAGTATAGTACCATACAGTCCTGTACTGTGGAGTATAGTTCAGTATAGTACCATACAGTCCTGCGGAGTATAGCTCAGTATAGTACCATACAGTCCTGTGGAGTATAGTTCAGTATAGTACCATACAGTCCTGTGGAGTATAGCTCAGTATAGTACCATACAGTCCTGTACTGTGGAGTATAGCTCAGTATAGTACCATACAGTCCTGTACTGTGGAGTATAGCTCAGTATAGTACCATACAGTCCTGTGGAGTATAGCTCAGTATAGTACCATACAGTCCTGTGGAGTATAGTTCAGTATAGTACCATACAGTCCTGTGGAGTATAGCTCAGTATAGTACCATACAGTCCAGTGGAGTATAGTTCAGTATAGTACCATACAGTCCTGTGGAGTATAGTTCAGTATAGTACCATACAGTACTGTGGAGTATAGCTCAGTATAGTACCATACAGTCCTGTGGAGTATAGTTCAGTATAGTACCATACAGTCCTGTGGAGTATAGCTCAGTATAGTACCATACAGTCCTGTGGAGTATAGCTCAGTATAGTACCATACAGTCCTGTGGAGTATAGCTCAGTATAGTACCATACAGTCCTGTGGAGTATAGCGCAGTATAGTACCATACAGTCCTGTGGAGTATAGTTCAGTATAGTACCATACAGTCCTGTGGAGTATAGTTCAGTATAGTACCATACAGTCCTGTACTGTGGAGTATAGTTCAGTATAGTACCATACAGTCCTGTGGAGTATAGTTCAGTATAGTACCATACAGTACTATGGAGTATAGCTCAGTATAGTACCATACAGTCCTGTGGAGTATAGCTCAGTATAGTACCATACAGTCCTGTGGAGTATAGCGCAGTATAGTACCATACAGTCCTGTGGAGTATAGCTCAGTATAGTACCATACAATCCTGTGGAGTATAGCTCAGTATAGTACCATACAGTCCTGTGGAGTATAGTTCAGTATAGTACCATACAGTCCTGTACTGTGGAGTATAGTTCAGTATAGTACCATACAGTCCTGTGGAGTATAGTTCAGTATAGTACCATACAGCCCTGTGGAGTATAGCTCAGTATAGTACCATACAGTCCTGTACTGTGGAGTATAGTTCAGTATAGTACCATACAGTCCTGTGGAGTATAGCTCAGTATAGTACCATACAGTCCTGTGGAGTATAGCTCAGTATAGCACCATACAGTCCTGTGGAGTATAGTTCAGTATAGCACCATACAGTCCTGTGGAGTATAGTTCAGTATAGTACCATACAGTCCTGTGGAGTATAGTTCAGTATAGTACCATACAGTCCTGTGGAGTATAGTTCAGTATAGTACCATACAGTCCTGTACTGTGGAGTATAGCTCAGTATAGTACCATACAGTCCTGTGGAGTATAGTTCAGTATAGTACCATACAGTCCTGTGGAGTATAGCTGAGTATAGTACCATACAGTCCTGTGGAGTATAGTTCAGTATAGTACCATACAGTCCTGTGGAGTATAGTTCAGTATAGTACCATACAGTCCTGTGGAGTATAGCTCAGTATAGTACCATACAGTCCTGTACTGTGGAGTATAGCTCAGTATAGTACCATACAGTCCTGTGGAGTATAGCTCAGTATAGTACCATACAGTCCTGTGGAGTATAGTTCAGTATAGTACCATACAGTCCTGTGGAGTATAGCTCAGTATAGTACCATACAGTCCTGTACTGTGGAGTATAGTTCAGTATAGTACCATACAGTCCTGTGGAGTATAGTTCAGTATAGTACCATACAGTCCTGTGGAGTATAGCTGAGTATAGTACCATACAGTCCTGTGGAGTATAGTTCAGTATAGTACCATACAGTCCTGTGGAGTATAGCTCAGTATAGTACCATACAGTCCTGTGGAGTATAGTTCAGTATAGTACCATACAGTCCTGTGGAGTATAGTTCAGTATAGTACCATACAGTCCTGTGGAGTATAGCTCAGTATAGTACCATACAGTCCTGTACTGTGGAGTATAGCTCAGTATAGTACCATACAGTCCTGTGGAGTATAGCTCAGTATAGTACCATACAGTCCTGTGGAGTATAGTACCATACAGTCCTGTGAAGTATAGCTCAGTATAGTACCATACAGTCCTGTACTGTGAGTATAGCCCAGTATAGTACCATACAGTCCTGTGGAGTATAGTTCAGTATAGTACCATACAGTCCTGTGGAGTATAGTACCATACAGTCCTGTGAAGTATAGCTCAGTATAGTACCATACAGTCCTGTACTGTGGAGTATAGCTCAGTATAGTACCATACAGTCCTGTGGAGTATAGCTCAGTATAGTACCATACAGTCCTGTGGAGTATAGTTCAGTATAGTACCATACAGTCCTGTGGAGTATAGCTCAGTATAGTACCATACAGTCCTGTGGAGTATAGCTCAGTATAGTACCATACAGTCCTGTACTGTGGAGTATAGTTCAGTATAGTACCATACAGTCCTGTGGAGTATAGTTCAGTATAGTACCATACAGTCCTGTGGAGTATAGCTCAGTATAGTACCATACAGTCCTGTACTGTGGAGTATAGTTCAGTATAGTACCATACAGTCCTGTGGAGTATAGTTCAGTATAGTACCATACAGTCCTGTGGAGTATAGTTCAGTATAGTACCATACAGTCCTGTGGAGTATAGTTCAGTATAGTACCATACAGTCCTGTGGAGTATAGTTCAGTATAGTACCATACAGTCCTGTACTGTGGAGTATAGTTCAGTATAGTACCATACAGTCCTGTGGAGTATAGCTCAGTATAGTACCATACAGTCCTGTGGAGTATAGCTCAGTATAGTACCATACAGTCCTGTGGAGTATAGCTCAGTATAGTACCATACAGTCCTGTGGAGTATAGCTCAGTATAGTACCATACAGTCATGTGGAGTATAGCTCAGTATAGTACCATACAGTCCTGTGAAGTATAGTTCAGTATAGTACCATACAGTCCTGTACTGTTGAGTATACCTCAGTATAGTACCATACAGTCCTGTGGAGTATAGTTCAGTATAGTACCATACAGTCCTGTGGAGTATAGCTCAGTATAGTACCATACAGTCCTGTACTGTGAGTATAGTTCAGTATAGTACCATACAGTCCTGTGGAGTATAGCTCAGTATAGTACCATACAGTCCTGTGGAGTATAGCTCAGTATAGTACCATACAGTCCTGTGGAGTATAGTTCAGTATAGTACCATACAGTCCTGTGGAGTATAGTTCAGTATAGTACCATACAGTCCTGTGGAGTATAGTTCAGTATAGTACCATACAGTCCTGTGGAGTATAGTTCAGTATAGTACCATACAGTCCTGTACTGTGGAGTATAGCTCAGTATAGTACCATACAGTCCTGTGGAGTATAGTTCAGTATAGTACCATACAGTCCTGTGGAGTATAGCTCAGTATAGTACCATACAGTCCTGTGGAGTATAGGTCAGTATAGTACCATACAGTCCTGTGGAGTATAGTTCAGTATAGTACCATACAGTCCTGTGGAGTATAGCTCAGTATAGTACCATACAGTCCTGTACTGTGGAGTATAGCTCAGTATAGTACCATACAGTCCTGTGGAGTATAGCTCAGTATAGTACCATACAGTCCTGTGGAGTATAGTTCAGTATAGTACCATACAGTCCTGTGGAGTATAGCTCAGTATAGTACCATACAGTCCTGTACTGTGGAGTATAGTTCAGTATAGTACCATACAGTCCTGTGGAGTATAGTTCAGTATAGTACCATACAGTCCTGTGGAGTATAGCTCAGTATAGTACCATACAGTCCTGTGGAGTATAGTTCAGTATAGTACCATACAGTCCTGTGGAGTATAGCTCAGTATAGTACCATACAGTCCTGTACTGTGGAGTATAGTTCAGTATAGTACCATACAGTCCTGTGGAGTATAGTTCAGTATAGTACCATACAGTCCTGTGGAGTATAGTTCAGTATAGTACCATACAGTCCTGTGGAGTATAGTTCAGTATAGTACCATACAGTCTTGTGGAGTATAGTTCAGTATAGTACCATACAGTCCTGTACTGTGGAGTATAGTTCAGTATAGTACCATACAGTCCTGTGGAGTATAGCTCAGTATAGTACCATACAGTCCTGTGGAGTATAGCTCAGTATAGTACCATACAGTCCTGTGGAGTATAGCTCAGTATAGTACCATACAGTCCTGTGGAGTATAGTTCAGTATAGTACCATACAGTCCTGTGGAGTATAGCTCAGTATAGTACCATACAGTCCTGTGGAGTATAGCTCAGTATAGTACCATACAGTCATGTGGAGTATAGTTCAGTATAGTACCATACAGTCCTGTACTGTGGAGTATAGCTCAGTATAGTACCATACAGTCCAGTGGAGTATAGCGCAGTATAGTACCATACAGTCCTGTGGAGTATAGTTCAGTATAGTACCATACAGTCCTGTACTGTGGAGTATAGTTCAGTATAGTACCATACAGTCCTGTGAAGTATAGTTCAGTATAGTACCATACAGTCCAGTGGAGTATAGTTCAGTATAGTACCATACAGTCCTGTGGAGTATAGTTCAGTATAGTACCATACAGTCCTGTGGAGTATAGCTCAGTATAGTACCATACAGTCCTGTGGAGTATAGTTCAGTATAGTACCATACAGTCCTGTACTGTGGAGTATAGTTCAGTATAGTACCATACAGTCCTGTACTGTGGAGTATAGCTCAGTATAGTACCATACAGTCCTGTGGAGTATAGCTCAGTATAGTACCATACAGTCCTGTGGAGTATAGTTCAGTATAGTACCATACAGTCCTGTGGAGTATAGCTCAGTATAGTACCATACAGTCCTGTACTGTGGAGTATAGCTCAGTATAGTACCATACAGTCCTGTGGAGTATAGCTCAGTATAGTACCATACAGTCCTGTGGAGTATAGTTCAGTATAGTACCATACAGTCCTGTGGAGTATAGCTCAGTATAGTACCATACAGTCCTGTGGAGTATAGTTCAGTATAGTACCATACAGTCCTGTGAAGTATAGTTCAGTATAGTACCATACAGTCCTGTGGAGTATAGCTCAGTATAGTACCATACAGTCCTGTGGAGTATAGTTCAGTATAGTACCATACAGTCCTGTGGAGTATAGCTCAGTATAGTACCATACAGTCCTGTGGAGTATAGCTCAGTATAGTACCATACAGTCCTGTGGAGTATAGCTCAGTATAGTACCATACAGTCCTGTGGAGTATAGCTCAGTATAGTACCATACAGTCCTGTGGAGTATAGTTCAGTATAGTACCATACAGTCCTGTGGAGTATAGTTCAGTATAGTACCATACAGTCCTGTACTGTGGAGTATAGTTCAGTATAGTACCATACAGTCCTGTGGAGTATAGTTCAGTATAGTACCATACAGTCCTGTGGAGTATAGCTCAGTATAGTACCATACAGTCCTGTGGAGTATAGCTCAGTATAGTACCATACAGTCCTGTGGAGTATAGCGCAGTATAGTACCATACAGTCCTGTGGAGTATAGCTCAGTATAGTACCATACAGTCCTGTGGAGTATAGTTCAGTATAGTACCATACAGTCCTGTGGAGTATAGCTCAGTATAGTACCATACAGTCCTGTGGAGTATAGTTCAGTATAGTACCATACAGTCCTGTACTGTGGAGTATAGTTCAGTATAGCACCATACAGTCCTGTGGAGTATAGTTCAGTATAGTACCATACAGTCCTGTGGAGTATAGCTCAGTATAGTACCATACAGTCCTGTACTGTGGAGTATAGTTCAGTATAGCACCATACAGTCCTGTGGAGTATAGCTCAGTATAGTACCATACAGTCCTGTGGAGTATAGCTCAGTATAGTACCATACAGTCCTGTGGAGTATAGTTCAGTATAGTACCATACAGTCCTGTGGAGTATAGTTCAGTATAGTACCATACAGTCCTGTGGAGTATAGTTCAGTATAGTACCATACAGTCCTGTGGAGTATAGTTCAGTATAGTACCATACAGTCCTGTACTGTGGAGTATAGCTCAGTATAGTACCATACAGTCCTGTGGAGTATAGCTCAGTATAGTACCATACAGTCCTGTGGAGTATAGCTCAGTATAGTACCATACAGTCCTGTGGAGTATAGCTCAGTATAGTACCATACAGTCCTGTGGAGTATAGCTCAGTATAGTACCATACAGTCCTGTGGAGTATAGCTCAGTATAGTACCATACAGTCCTGTGGAGTATAGTTCAGTATAGTACCATACAGTCCTGTGGAGTATAGTTCAGTATAGTACCATACAGTCCTGTACTGTGGAGTATAGCTCAGTATAGTACCATACAGTCCTGTGGAGTATAGCTCAGTATAGTACCATACAGTCCTGTGGAGTATAGTTCAGTATAGTACCATACAGTCCTGTGGAGTATAGTTCAGTATAGTACCATACAGTCCTGTACTGGAGTATAGTTCAGTATAGTACCATACAGTCCTGTGGAGTATAGCTCAGTATAGTACCATACAGTCCTGTGGAGTATAGTTCAGTATAGTACCATACAGTCCTGTGGAGTATAGCTCAGTATAGTACCATACAGTCCTGTGGAGTATAGTTCAGTATAGTACCATACAGTCCTGTACTGGAGTATAGCTCAGTATAGTACCATACAGTCCTGTGGAGTATAGCTCAGTATAGTACCATACAGTCCTGTGGAGTATAGTTCAGTATAGTACCATACAGTCCTGTGGAGTATAGTTCAGTATAGTACCATACAGTCCTGTACTGGAGTATAGCTCAGTATAGTACCATACAGTCCTGTGGAGTATAGCTCAGTATAGTACCATACAGTCCTGTGGAGTATAGTTCAGTATAGTACCATACAGTCCTGTGGAGTATAGCTCAGTATAGTACCATACAGTCCTGTACTGTGGAGTATAGCTCAGTATAGTACCATACAGTCCTGTGGAGTATAGCTCAGTATAGTACCATACAGTCCTGTGGAGTATAGTTCAGTATAGTACCATACAGTCCTGTGAAGTATAGTTCAGTATAGTACCATACAGTCCAGTGGAGTATAGTTCAGTATAGTACCATACAGTCCTGTGGAGTATAGTTCAGTATAGTACCATACAGTCCTGTGGAGTATAGCTCAGTATAGTACCATACAGTCCTGTGGAGTATAGTTCAGTATAGTACCATACAGTCCTGTGGAGTATAGCTCAGTATAGTACCATACAGTCCTGTGGAGTATAGCTCAGTATAGTACCATACAGTCCTGTGGAGTATAGCTCAGTATAGTACCATACAGTCCTGTACTGTGAGTATAGTTCAGTATAGTACCATACAGTCCTGTGGAGTATAGCTCAGTATAGTACCATACAGTCCTGTACTGTAGTATAGTCAGTATAGTACCATACAGTCCTGTGGAGTATAGTTCAGTATAGTACCATACAGTCCTGTACTGTGGAGTATAGTTCAGTATAGTACCATACAGTCCTGTGGACTATAGTTCAGTATAGTATGTACAGGATGTTGGATACCCACATATGTAGAGGAGGATGTTGGATACCCACAGATGTAGAGGAGGATGTTGGATACCCACATATGTAGAGGAGGAGGTTGGAACCCACATATGTACTGTTGGAGACCCACATGTAGAGGAGGATGTTGGATACCCACATATGTAGAGGAGGATGTTGGATACTCTACATATGTAGAGGAGGATGTTGGAGACCTGTAGAGGAGGAGGTTGGATACCCACATATGTACTATGTTGGAGACCCACATATGTAGTACTGTACTCTGGATACCCACATATGTCTAGGAGGATGTTGGATACCCACATATGTAGAGGAGGAGGTTGGATACCCACATATGTAGAGGAGGATGTTACATATAATACCCACATATGTAGAGGAGGATCATAATACCCACATTGTAGAACTCTACTACAGAAATGAACTGTACTGAACTGTACCACATATGTACTGAGGAGGATCTACTGTTGGATACCCACATATGTACTGGAGGATGTTGGTTACTCATATGTACTGGAGGATGTTGTACCCACATATGTGGAGGAGGATGTTGGATACCCACATATGTAGAGGAGGATGTTGGTTACCCACATATGTACTGTTGGAACTATGTAGAGGAGGATGTTGGAAACCCACATATGTACTAGAGGAGGATGTTGGAAACCCACATGTACTGAGGAGGATGTTGGATACCCACATATGTAGAGGAGGATGTTGGTTACCCACTATGTAGAGGAGGATACTGAACTATGTACTGAATGTTGGATACCCACTATGTAGAGGAGGATGTTGGATCTAATACCCACATATGTACTGAACCCTATGTACTGAACTGGATACCCTATGTAGAGGAGGATGTGGGTCTAATACCCACATATGTAGAGGAGGATGTTGGATCATAATACCCACATATGTAGAGGAGGATGTTGGATACCCACATATGTAGAAGGATGTTGGAACCCACATATGAACTGTATGTACTGATACCCACAGATGTAGAACTTGGATACCCACATATGTAGAGGAGGATGTTGGAACCCACATATGTAGAGAGGATGTTGGATACCCACATATGTAGAGGAGGATGTTGGATACCCACATATGTAGAGGAGGATGTTGGATACCCACATATGTAGAGGAGGATGTTGGATACCCACATATGTAGAGGAGGATGTTGGATACCCACATATGTAGAGGAGGATGTGGATACCCACATATGTACTGGATACCCACATATGTAGAGGAGGATGTTGGATACCCACATATATAGAGGATGTTGGATACCCACATATGTAGAGGAGGATGTTGGATCATAATACCCACATATGTAAAGGAGGATGTTGGATACCCACATATGTAGAGGGGATGTTGGATACCCACATATGTAGAGGAGGATGTTGGAGACCCACATATGTAGAGGAGGATGTTGGAGACCCACATATGTAGAGGAGGATGTTGGATACCCACATATGTAGAGGAGGATGTTGGATACCCACATATGTAGAGGAGGATGTTGGATACCCACATATGTAGAGGAGGATGTTGGATACCCACATATGTAGAGGAGGATGTTGGATACCCACATATGTAGAGGAGGATGTTGGATACCCACATATGTAGAGGAGGATGTTGGATACCCACATATGTAGAGGAGGATGTTGGATACCCACATATGTAGAGGAGGATGTTGGATACCCACATATGTAGAGGAGGATGTTGGATACCCACATATGTAGAGGAGGATTTGGATACCCACATATGTAGAGGAGGATGTTGGACCCACATATGTAGAGGAGGATGTTGGATCATAATACCCACATATGTAGAGGAGGAGGTTGGATACCCACATATGTAGAGGAGGATGTTGGATACCCACATATGTAGAGGAGGATGTTGGGTCATAATACCCACATATGTAGAGGAGGATGTTGGGTCATAATACCCACATATGTAGAGGAGGATGTTGGATACCCACATATGTAGAGGAGGATGTTGGATACCCACATATGTAGAGGAGGATGTTGGATACCCACAGATGTAGAGGAGGAGGTTGGATACCCACATATGTAGAGGAGGATGTTGGATACCCACATATGTAGAGGAGGATGTTGGATACCCACATATGTAGAGGAGGATGTTGGATACCCACATATGTAGAGGAGGATGTTGGATACCCACATATGTAGAGGAGGATGTTGGATACCCACATATGTAGAGGAGGATGTTGGATACCCACATATGTAGAGGAGGATGTTGGATAATAATACCCACATATGTAGAGGAGGATGTTGGATACCCACATATGTAGAGGAGGATTTTGGATACCCACATATGTAGAGGAGGATGTTGGATACCCACATATGTAGAGGAGGATGTTGGTTACCCACATATGTGGAGGAGGATGTTGGAAACCCACATATGTGGAGGAGGATGTTGGATACCCACATATGTAGAGGAGGATGTTGGTTACCCACATATGTAGAGGAGGATGTTGGATACCCACATATGTAGAGGAGGATGTTGGTTACCCACATATGTAGAGGAGGATGTTGGAAACCCACATATGTAGAGGAGGATGTTGGAAACCCACATATGTGGAGGAGGATGTTGGATACCCACATATGTAGAGGAGGATGTTGGTTACCCACATATGTAGAGGAGGAGGTTGGATACCCACATATGTAGAGGAGGATGTTGGTTACCCACATATGTAGAGGAGGATGTTGGATCATAATACCCACATATGTAGAGGAGGAGGTTGGATACCCACATATGTAGAGGAGGATGTTGGATACCCACATATGTAGAGGAGGATGTTGGGTCATAATACCCACATATGTAGAGGAGGATGTTGGGTCATAATACCCACATATGTAGAGGAGGATGTTGGATACCCACATATGTAGAGGAGGATGTTGGATACCCACATATGTAGAGGAGGATGTTGGATACCCACAGATGTAGAGGAGGATGTTGGATACCCACATATGTAGAGGAGGATGTTGGAGACCCACAGATGTAGAGGAGGATGTTGGATACCCACATATGTAGAGGAGGATGTTGGATACCCACATATGTAGAGGAGGATGTTGGATACCCACATATGTAGAGGAGGATGTTGGAGACCCACAGATGTAGAGGAGGAGGTTGGATACCCACATATGTAGAGGAGGATGTTGGAGACCCACATATGTAGAGGAGGATGTTGGATACCCACATATATAGAGGATGTTGGATACCCACATATGTAGAGGAGGATGTTGGATCATAATACCCACATATGTAAAGGAGGATGTTGGATACCCACATATGTAGAGGGGATGTTGGATACCCACATATGTAGAGGAGGATGTTGGAGACCCACATATGTAGAGGAGGATGTTGGAGACCCACATATGTAGAGGAGGATGTTGGATACCCACATAGAGGAGATGTATACCCAGGAGGATGTTGGATACCCACATATGTAGAGGAGGATGTTGGATACCCACATATGTAGAGGAGGATGTTGGATACCCACATATGTAGAGGAGGATGTTGGATACCCACATATGTAGAGGAGGATGTTGGATACCCACATATGTAGAGGAGGATGTTGGATACCCACATATGTAGAGGAGGATGTTGGATAGAGGAGGATGTTGGATACCCACATATGTAGAGGAGGATGTTGGATACCCACATATGTAGAGGAGGATACCCACATATGTAGAGGAGGATGTTGGATACCCACATATGTAGAGGAGGATGTTGGATACCCACATATGTAGAGGAGGATGTTGGATACCCACATATGTAGAGGAGGATGTTGGGTCATAATACCCACATATGCAGAGGAGGATGTTGGGTCATAATACCCACATATGTAGAGGAGGATGTTGGATACCCACATATGTAGAGGAGGATGTTGGATACCCACATATGTAGAGGAGGATGTTGGATACCCACATATGTAGAGGAGGATGTTGGATACCCACATATGTAGAGGAGGATGTTGGAGACCCACAGATGTAGAGGAGGATGTTGGATACCCACATATGTAGAGGAGGATGTTGGATAATAATACCCACATATGTAGTGGAGGATGTTGGAGACCCACATATGTAGAGGAGGATGTTGGATCATAATACCCACATATGTAGAGGAGGATGTTGGATACCCACATATGTAGAGGAGGATGTTGGATAATAATACCCACATATGTAGTGGAGGATGTTGGATAATAATACCCACATATGTAGAGGAGGATGTTGGATACCCACATATGTAGAGGAGGATGTTGGATACCCACATATGTAGAGGAGGATGTTGGATACCCACATATGTAGAGGAGGATGTTGGATACCCACATATGTAGAGGAGGATGTTGGATACCCACATATGTAGAGGAGGATGTTGGATACCCATATGTAGAGGAGGATGTTGGAGTTACCCACATATGTAGAGGAGGATGTTGGATACCCACATATGTAGAGGAGGATGTTGGATCATAATACCCACATATGTAGAGGAGGATGTTGGATCATAATACCCACATATGTAGAGGAGGATGTTGGATACCCACATATGTGGAGGAGGATGTTGGACCCACATATGTAGAGGAGGATGTTGGATACCCACATATGTAGAGGAGGATGTTGGATACCCACATATGTAGAGGAGGATGTTGGATACCCACATATGTAGAGGAGGATGTTGGATACCCACATATGTAGAGGAGGATGTTGGATACCCACATATGAGGAGGATGTTGGATACCCACATATGTAGAGGAGGATGTTGGAGACACCCACATATGTAGAGGAGGATGTTGGGTCATAATACCCACATATGTAGAGGAGGATGTTGGGTCATAATACCCACATATGTAGAGGAGGATGTTGGATACCCACATATGTAGAGGAGGATGTTGGGTCATATACCCACATATGTAGAGGAGGATGTTGGGTCATAGAGGCACATATGTAGAGGAGGATGTTGGATACCCACATATGTAGAGGTGGATGTTGGATACCCACATATGTAGAGGAGGATGTTGGATACCCACAGATGTAGAGGAGGATGTTGGATACCACATATGTAGTTAGGAGGATGTTGGAGACCCACAGATGTAGAGGAAATACCCACATATGTAGAGGAGGATGTTGGATACCCACATATGTAGAGGAGGATGTTGGATACCCACATATGTAGAGGAGGATGTTGGATACCCACATATGTAGAGGAGGATGTTAGATACCCACATATGTAGAGGAGGATGTTGGATACCCACATATGTAGAGGAGGATGTTGGATACCCACATATGTAGAGGAGGATGTTGGATACCCACATATGTAGAGGAGGATGTTGGATAATAATACCCACATATGTAGTGGAGGATGTTGGAGACCCACATATGTAGAGGAGGATGTTGGATCATAATACCCACATATGTAGAGGAGGATGTTGGATACCCATATATGTAGAGGAGGATGTTGGATACCCACATATGTAGAGGAGGATGTTGGATACCCACATATGTAGAGGAGGATGTTGGATAATAATACCCACATATGTAGTGGAGGATGTTGGAGACCCACATATGTAGAGGAGGATGTTGGATCATAATACCCACATATGTAGAGGAGGATGTTGGATACCCACATATGTAGAGGAGGATGTTGGATACCCACATATGTAGAGGAGGATGTTGGATACCCACATATGTAGAGGAGGACTGTTGGAGACCCACATATGTAGAGGAGGATGTTGGATACCCACATATGTGAGGAGGATGTTGGATAATAATACCCACATATGTAGAGGAGGATGTTGGATAATAATACCCACATATGTAGAGGAGGATGTTGGATACCCACATATGTAGAGGAGGATGTTGGATACCCACATATGTAGAGGAGGTAGAGGATGTTGGATACCCACATATGTAGAGGAGGATGTTGGATACCCACATATGTAGAGGAGGATGTTGGATACCCACATATGTAGAGGAGGATGTTGGAGACCCACATATGTAGAGGAGGATGTTGGAGACCCACATATGTAGAGGAGGATGTTGGATACCCACATATGTAGAGGAGGATGTTGGATCATAATACCCACATATGTAGAGGAGGATGTTGGATCATAATACCCACATATGTAGAGGAGGATGTTGGATACCCACATATGTGGAGGAGGATGTTGGATACCCACATATGTGGAGGAGGATGTTGGATACCCACATATGTAGAGGAGGATGTTGGATACCCACATATGTAGAGGAGGATGTTGGATACCCACATATGTAGAGGAGGATGTTGGATACCCACATATGTAGAGGAGGATGTTGGATACCCACATATGTAGAGGAGGATGTTGGGTCATAATACCCACATATGCAGAGGAGGATGTTGGGTCATAATACCCACATATGTAGAGGAGGATGTTGGGTCATAATACCCACATATGTAGAGGAGGATGTTGGATACCCACATATGTAGAGGAGGATGTTGGATACCCACATATGTAGAGGAGGATGTTGGATACCCACATATGTAGAGGAGGATGTTGGATACCCACATATGTAGAGGAGGATGTTGGATACCCACATATGTAGAGGAGGATGTTGGATACCCACAGATGTAGAGGAGGAGGTTGGATACCCACATATGTAGAGGAGGATGTTGGATACCCACATATGTAGAGGAGGATGTTGGATACCCACATATGTAGAGGAGGATGTTGGATACCCACATATGTAGAGGAGGATGTTGGATACCCACATATGTAGAGGAGGAGGGTTATAGGATACCCACATATGTAGAGGAGGATGTTGGATACCCATATGTAGAGGAGGATGTTGGATACCCACATATGTAGAGGAGGATGTTGGATACCCACATATGTAGAGGAGGAGTTGGATACCCACATATGTAAAGGAGGATGTTGGATACCCACATATGTAGAGGAGGATGTTGGATACCCACATATGTAGAGGAGGATGTTGGAGACCCACATATGTAGAGGAGGATGTTGGATACCCACATATGTAGAGGAGGATGTTGGATACCCACATATGTAGAGGAGGATGTTGGATACCCACATATGTAGAGGAGGATGTTGGATACCCACATATGTAGAGGAGGATGTTGGAGACCCACATATGTAGAGGAGGATGTT
Organism: Oncorhynchus masou masou; assembly: GCF_036934945.1. Classification (NCBI taxonomy): domain Eukaryota; kingdom Metazoa; phylum Chordata; class Actinopteri; order Salmoniformes; family Salmonidae; genus Oncorhynchus; species Oncorhynchus masou. The sequence goes on from NW_027004902.1 coordinate 77,644, forward strand.
GGATACCCACATATGTAGAGGAGGATGTTGGATCATAATACCCAGTAGAGGAGGATGTTGGAGACCCACATATGTAGAGGAGGATGTTGGAGACCCACATATGTAGAGGAGGATGTTGGATACCCACATATGTAGAGGAGGATGTTGGATCATAATACCCACATATGTAGAGGAGGATGTTGGATACCCACATGTGTAGAGGAGGATGTTGGATAATAATACCCACATATGTAGAGGAGGATGTTGGATACCCACATATGTAGAGGAGGATGTTGGATACCCACATATGTAGAGGAGGATGTTGGATACCCACATATGTAGAGGAGGATGTTGGATACCCACATATGTAGAGGAGGATGTTGGATACCCACATATGTAGAGGAGGAGGTTGGAAACCCACATATGTTGGATACCCACAAACTCCCTCATAACTCCTACCAAACTCCCTCACAACTCCTACCAAACTCCCTCACAACTCCTACCAAACTCCCTCACAACTCCTACCAAACTCCCTCACAACTCCCTCAAAACTCCTACCAAACTCCCTCAAAACTCCTACAAAACTCCCTCACAACTCCTACCAAACTCCCTCACAACTCCTATCAAACTCCCTCACAACTCCTACCAAACTCCCTCACAACTCCTACCAAACTCCCTCACAACTCCTACCAAACTCCCTCACAGTTCTTCCAGTAAATATGTTTTTTTTGGGGGGTCAAATGTTCAGTGTAAACGCAGTCCTTGTGCATAAAGTTGTATGTTTGTTAAAAATCAATGGACAGTTTTTGTAGAGCATACATTTTACGTAAAAAAATAAAATAAAGATCGGTCTCCATTCAGTTAAAATGGAATGGCCCATATATGACTAATACTGTATGCGCTGGTGGTGCTGTTCTCTCCTTTGTGTACTGCAGCGGTTTACCTCTGTGATGTTGTCATTAAAGCAGTCACCTCGGACAGACCGTACCGTTGTTCCACATATGTGCGGCAGAGACAGTTACCTATGACCAGCCTGAGGATCCACCTGAAGATCCACAGCGAAGACAAACCGCACCAGTGTTCCGTCTGCGGGAAGCGTTTCCTGTGGCTCTGTGTTCTGAAGAGACACCTGGTGGTGCACAAAGGTGAGAGAAACATCTCTCTGCTGGAAGACATGTCCTGTGTCCGGCTCCTTGGTAGAACGTGACCTTCGCAAGCCCTAGGATTGTGTTCGGAATGACAGAACGGTGCATCGTTGAATTCAACGGAAACAGTACTGTACGACCGGTTGTGATTTATGGTGGCTCAGAGGACAGTTACTATAGGGTGTGGTTATAGAGGCTCAGAGGACAGTTACCATAGGGTGTGGTTATAGAGGCTCAGAGGACAGTTACCATAGGGTGTGGTTATAGAGGCTCAGAGGACAGTTACCATAGGGTGTGGTTATAGAGGCTCAGAGGACAGTTACCATAGGGTGTGGTTATAGAGGCTCAGTTAGGACAGTTACCATAGGGTGTGGTTATAGAGGCTCAGAGGACAGTTACCATAGGGTGTGGTTATAGAGGCTCAGAGGACAGTTACCATAGGGTGTGGTTATAGAGGCTCAGAGGACAGTTACCATAGGGTGTGGTTATAGAGGCTCAGAGGACAGTTACCATAGGGTGTGGTTATAGAGGCTCAGAGGACAGTTACCATAGGGTGTGGTTATAGAGGCTCAGAGGACAGTTACCATAGGGTGTGGTTATAGAGGCTCAGAGGACAGTTACCATAGGGTGTGGTTATAGAGGCTCAGAGGACAGTTACCATAGGGTGTGGTTATAGAGGCTCAGAGGACAGTTACCATAGGGTGTGGTTATAGAGGCTCAGAGGACAGTTACCATAGGGTGTGGTTATAGAGGCTCAGAGGACAGTTACCATAGGGTGTGGTTATAGAGGTGTGGTTATAGAGGCTCAGAGGACAGTTACCATAGGGTGTGGTTATAGAGGCTCAGAGGACAGTTACCATAGGGTGTGGTTATAGAGGCTCAGAGGACAGTTACCATAGGGTGTGGTTATAGAGGCTCAGAGGACAGTTACCATAGGGTGTGGTTATAGAGGCTCAGAGGACAGTTACCATAGGGTGTGGTTATAGAGGCTCAGAGGACAGTTACCATAGGGTGTGGTTATAGAGGCTCAGAGGACAGTTACCATAGGGTGTGGTTATAGAGGCTCAGAGGACAGTTACCATAGGGTGTGGTTATAGAGGCTCAGAGGACAGTTACCATAGGGTGTGGTTATAGAGGCTCAGAGGACAGTTACCATAGGGTGTAAGTCTACTGTATGTGTACTTGCTGTTCTTGCTTCTGTCTCGATGTGTTCTAAACCCTGTGACGTGGTCATTGAAGCAGGAGAGAGCGCCAACTCGGACCCAGACAGCCCAGGGGATCCCGAACAGGGGCAGAAGCCGTACCCGGACCCTAAAAGACTGTACCTCTGCTCAGAGTGTGGCAAGAGGTTCACCACAGCGCCTTTACTAAAGTCTCACATGAAGTCTCACAGTGGGGAGATACACCACCAGTGCTCCGTCTGTGGGAAGTGTTTCCTGCTGTTCAAGGACCTCAAGAGACACCAGGAGATCCACAAAGGTGAGAGAGAGACACTCGGAGATCCACAAAGGTGAGAGAGAGACGCCGGGAGATACACAAAGGTGAGAGAGAGACCCGGGAGAGACACAAAGGTGAGAGAGAGACGCCGGGAGATCCACAAAGGTGAGAGAGACACCAGGAAATCCACCACAGCGCCTTTACTAAAGTCTCACAGTGGGGAGATACACCACCAGTGCTCCGTCTGTGGGAAGTGTTTCTTGCTATTCAAGGACCTCAAGAGACACCAGGAGATCCACAAAGGTGAGAGTGAGACACTGGGAGATCCACAAAGGTGAGAGAGAGACACCAGGAGATCCACAAAGGTGAGAGAGAGACACTGGGAGATCCACAAAGGTGAGAGAGAGACGCCAAGAGATCCACAAAGGTGAGAGAGACACCGGGAGATACAAAGGTGAGAGAGAGACACCGGGAGAAACACAAAGGTGAGAGAGAGAGACACCGGGAGATACAAAGGTGAGAGAGAGACACCGGGAGAAACACAAAGATGAGAGAGAGACACCGGGAGAAACACAAAGGTGAGAGAGAGACACTGGGAGAAACACAAAGGTGAGAGAGAGACACCGGGAGAAACACAAAGGTGAGAGAGAGACGCTGGGAGAAACACAAAGGTGAGAGAGACTCAAACACACTGATTCGCACACTGTAGCAAACGTTTTGCAATGGAAAGGGAAACATTTTTGTGCAAAAATTCTATTGGACAAATTCAGGTTCCTTCTCCATTTTGTTCTGTTTTCTTCCATTTTTGTTCCTAGTGAATACACCCCTGAAGTCTATGCTCACACACTTGGGTCATATTCATTAGGAATCAAACAGAAACAAATGGGCCCGAAGTGGAAGGAACTATCCAATAATGATACACTTGTTTTCCGTTTGCAAAACATTTTGCAACAGTAATTTGCAGTAATGAACAGGACCCTGAGATCTCTGCTGGAAGACGGGTGACTTGAAGAAACATCAACATATCCACACCGGTGCTTCTTTCCATAAATTAGCTGGGTATTTATATGTGCATTAGCCTGTAATAAACTGTCATTTATTGACAGTGCAGCATTTTAACCCCTGTAATGTTGTCATTGAAGGGGGCAACAACTCTGACGCAGACAGCCCAGGGGAACCAGATCCGGAGAGACCGTTCCCCTGCTCTGTGTGTGGTAAGAGGTTCACCGCAGCCTTCAGGCTTAAGGCGCACATGAAGATCCACAGCGGAGAGAAACCCCACCAGTGCTCCGTCTGTGGCAAGGCCTTCCTTCGACCCTACGACCTTAAAAGACACCTGGTGACCCATAAAGGTGAGAGGAACACCAGGTTGGAGTTGTGCTATCCTTATCATTTTCCTCCTGTGTCAAACCCTTCTAATGTTGTCATTGAAACAGGAGAGGGCACCAGCTCTGACCCTGACAGTCCAGGGGATCCTGACCAGGAGCTGAAGCCATATTTCTGCTCCCAGTGCGGTAAGAGGTTCACTGCAGCCAGCAGCCTGAAGACACACACAATGACGCACAGTGGAAAGAAACCCCACCAGTGCTCCGTCTGTGGGAAGTGTTTCCTGCGATACCAGGACCTGAAGAGACACCAGGTGATCCACAAAGGTAAGAGAGACCCACACACCTGAGTCATGTTTACGAAACCACACTGAAGCAAACAGGCAGAAACAGGGATGGACTACCAGATCTTTTCCAATAAGAAATGCTTTGTTTCTGCTACAGTGTGCACCAATTAATTTCTCCTCTCTGTCTTGTAATGTTGTCATTGAAACAGGAGAGGGCGCCAGCACAGAAAAACCCCACCAGTGCTCTGTCTGTGAGGAGAGTTTCTTGAAGCTCGACGACTTGAACATTCATGTGACGATCCACACAGGAGAGAAGACCAAGCACATCTGCCAACCATGTGGGAAGACCTTCACTCTGCTGCAGGACCTAAAGACTCACCAGCGCACCCATACAGGAGAGAAACCGTACCACTGCTCCAAGTGCCCAGAGAGCTTTGGCAACCTGTTGGAGTACAGGGAGCACAAGCAGACACACAATAACAAGAAACCGTACCTTTGTGACCAATGCGGCCAGACGTTCACCCACTTCTACACCCTCAAGACCCACCGGTCAATCCACACAGGGGAGAACCTCCTCCACTGCTCCTACTGTGGGAGGGGCTTCACTCAGAAAACGTCCTTGGCGACCCACATACTGATCCACACCAAGGAAAAACCGCACCAGTGCTCTGTGTGTGGCCAACGTTTTGCCAGAAGCGAAAGCCTGAAGAAACACAAGAGGATACACATGGCAGAGGTCCGCCATCACATGTGCGAGTGCGGGAAGAGTTTCCCGGACATGAAAAGGTTGGAGGTGCACGCGAGAATGCACTACAAGAGCCTGGAAAAGAAGTACTGCTGCTCGTACTGCGGGAGGATGTTCCTACGGGACGGGGATCTAAAGAGTCACCAGAGAACACACACCGGAGAGAAACCCTTTGTCTGCGCCATATGCGGGAAGAGTTTCGCCCAATCGGGGAACTTGAGAGTGCATCAGATCAAGCACACCAAAGAGAGACCGTACCCTTGTACTGTCTGTGATAAGGGGTTCACCACCTCGGGGAGTCTGAAGGTGCACATGAGGAGGTTTCATACAGGGGAGAAGCCGTACATCTGTAGCCTGTGTGGGAAAGGGTTCATTGTACCCAAAGCACTAAAGACACACCAACAGAAACATATGAAAGAGACTACCGTCTAGTTTGACGGGAGATTGGAAAAGACTGTCTTGATGTGATTCCTCACTCCACTCTCCTCTCAACTGCAATAGAGGAGACGTTCCGAGGTCCCTCCTCTCTGACTTTATTCTCCATTTTGAGGAGGAGACGAAGAGAAAGAGGAATCGGGGAATGATGAATTGAGAAATAGTCAAGGCCTGCTGGTGGTTTTACCTGCTGCTCCCATTGAGGACATGTTTTGTTTTTTTTTCAAAATAAAAGTCCCCCCCTACATGCATCCATGTAATTGTACTCTAAATGTGCCATGAGACATCACTCACCATGACAGAATAGCTAGTGGTTAGTTTAGTGGTACTCTACAGAAACTCTGAGGTTGTATCATCAAACTAACCACTAGCTAGTCAGTCTGTAAGATACAACCTCAATAAAGTTTCTGTAGAGTATCTTAATGTCAGATATGAATTGACAGGATGATATGACACAATATGCATTATGACAATAATATATTTAAACCTGACATGAGGTCTCTACTCACCATGACTGGTCTCTACTCACCATGACTGGTACCTATTGACACGAGGTCTCTACTCACCATGACTGGTACCTATTGACACGAGGTCTCTACTCACCATGACTGGTACCTATTGACATGAGGTCTCTACTCACAATGACTGGTACCTATTGACATGAGGTCTCTACTCACCATGACTGGTACCTATTGGCATGATGTCTCTACTCACCATGAGTGGTACCTATTGACACGAGGTCTCTACTCACCATGACTGGTACCTATTGACACGAGGTCTCTACTCACCATGACTGGTACCTATTGACATGAGGTCTCTACTCACCATGACTGGTACCTATTGACACGAGGTCTCTACTCACCATGACTGGTACCTATTGACATGATGTCTCTACTCACCATAGCTGGTACCTATTGACACGAGGTCTCTACTCACCATAGCTGGTACCTATTGACACGAGGTCTCTACTCACCATGACTGGTACCTATTGACACGAGGTCTCTACTCACCATGACTGGTACCTATTGACACGAGGTCTCTACTCACCATGACTGGTACCTATTGACACGAGGTCTCTACTCACCATGACTGGTACCTATTGACACGAGGTCTCTACTCACCATGACTGGTCTCAACTCACCATGACTGGTACCTATTGACATGAGGTCTCAACTCACCATGACTGGTACCTATTGACATGAGGTCTCTACTCACCATGACTAGTACCTATTGACATGAGGTCTCTACTCACCATGACTGGTACCTATTGACATGAGGTCTCTACTCACCATGACTGGTACCTATTGACATGAGGTCTCTACTCACCATGACTGGTACCTATTGACATGATGTCTCTACTCACCATGACTGGTCTCGACTCACCATGACTGGTACCTATTGACACGAGGTCTCTACTCACCATGACTGGTACCTATTGACATGAGGTCTCTACTCACCATGACTGGTACCTATTGACATGAGGTCTCTACTCACCATGACTGGTCTCGACTCACCATGACTGGTACCTATTGACACGAGGTCTCTACTCACCATGACTGGTACCTATTGACATGAGGTCTCTACTCACCATGACTGGTACCTATTGACATGAGGTCTCTACTCACCATGACTGGTACCTATTGACATGAGGTCTCTACTCACCATGACTGGTACCTATTGACATGAGGTCTCTACTCACCATGACTGGTACCTATTGGCATGAGGTCTCTACTCACCATCTGGTACCATCTACTCACCATGACTGGTACCTATTGACATGATGTCTCTACTCACCATGACTGGTACCTATTGACATGAGGTCTCTACTCACCATGACTGGTACCTATTGACATGAGGTCTCTACTCACCATGACTGGTACCTATTGACATGAGGTCTCTACTCACCATGACTGGTACCTATTGACATGAGGTCTCTACTCACCATGACTGGTACCTATTGACATGAGGTCTCTACTCACCATGACTGGTACCTATTGACATGAGGTCTCTACTCACCATGACTGGTACCTATTGACATGAGGTCTCTACTCACCATGACTGGTACCTATTGACATGAGGTCTCTACTCACCATGACTGGTACCTATTGACATGAGGTCTCTACTCACCATGACTGGTACCTATTGACATGAGGTCTCTACTCACCATGACTGGTACCTATTGACATGATGTCTCTACTCACCATGACTGGTCTCTACTCACCATGACTGGTACCTATTGACATGATGTCTCTGACTCTACTCACCATGACTGGTACCTATTGACATGAGGTCTCTACTCACCATGACTGGTACCTATTGACATGAGGTCTCTACTCACCATGACTGGTACCTATTGACATGAGGTCTCTACTCACCATGACTGGTACCTATTGACATGAGGTCTCTACTCACCATGACTGGTACCTATTGACATGATGTCTCTACTCACCATGACTGGTACCTATTGACATGAGGTCTCTACTCACCATGACTGGTACCTATTGACATGATGTCTCTACTCACCATGACTGGTCTCGACTCACCATGACTGGTACCTATTGACATGATGTCTCTACTCACCATGACTGGTACCTATTGACATGATGTCTCTACTCACCATGACTGGTCGACTCTACTGGTACCTATGAGGAGGTCTCTACTCACCATGACTGGTATCTATTGACATGAGGTCTCTACTCACCATGGCTGGTACCTATTGGCATGATGTCTCTACTCACCATGACTGGTACCTATTGACACGAGGTCTCTACTCACCATGACTGGTACCTATTGACATGAGGTCTCTACTCACCATGACTGGTACCTATTGACACGAGGTCTCTACTCACCATGACTGGTAGCTATTGACATGAGATCTCTACTCACCATGATTGGTACCTATTGACATGAGGTCTCTACTCACCATGACTGGTATCTATTGACATGAGGTCTCTACTCACCATGGCTGGTCTCTACTCACCATGACTGGTACCTATTGACATGAGGTCTCTACTCACCATGACTGGTATCTATTGACATGAGGCCTCTACTCACCATGACTGGTACCTATTGGCATGAGGTCTCTACTCACCATGACTGGTACCTATTGGCATGAGGTCTCTACTCACCATGACTGGTACCTATTGGCATGAGGTCTCTACTCACCATAACTGGTACCTATTGACACGAGGTCTCTACTCACCATGACTGGTACCTATTGGCATGAGGTCTCTACTCACCATGACTGGTACCTATTGGCACGAGGTCTCTACTCACCATAGCTGGTACCTATTGACATGAGGTCTCTACTCACCATGACTGGTACCTATTGACATGAGGTCTCTACTCACCATGACTGGTACCTATTGACATGAGGTCTCTACTCACCATGACTGGTACCTATTGACATGAGGTCTCTACTCACCATAGCTGGTACCTATTGACATGAGGTCTCTACTCACCATGACTGGTACCTATTGACACGAGGTCTCTACTCACCATGACTGGTACCTATTGACATGATGTCTCTACTCACCATGACTGGTCTCGACTCACCATGACTGGTACCTATTGACATGAGGTCTCTACTCACCATGACTGGTACCTATTGACATGAGGTCTCTACTCACCATGACTGGTACCTATTGACATGAGGTCTCTACTCACCATGACTGGTACCTATTGACATGAGGTCTCTACTCACCATAGCTGGTACCTATTGACATGAGGTCTCTACTCACCATGACTGGTACCTATTGACATGAGGTCTCTACTCACCATGACTGGTACCTATTGACATGAGGTCTCTACTCACCATGACTGGTACCTATTGACATGAGGTCTCTACTCACCATGACTGGTACCTATTGACATGAGGTCTCTACTCACCATGACTGGTACCTATTGACATGAGGTCTCTACTCACCATGACTGGTACCTATTGACATGAGGTCTCTACTCACCATGACTGGTACCTATTGACATGAGGTCTCTACTCACCATGACTGGTACTATTGACATGACTCACCATGACTGGTACCTATTGACATGAGGTCTCTACTCACCATGACTGGTACCTATTGACATGAGGTCTCTACTCACCATGACTGGTACCTATTGACATGACTGGTCTCTACTCACCATGACTGGTCTCTACTCTATTGACATGAGGTCTCTACTCACCATGACTGGTACCTATTGACATGATGTCTCTACTCACCATGACTGGTTGACATCTCTACTCACCATGACTGGTACCTATTGACATGATGTCTCTACTCACCATGACTGGTACCTATTGACATGATGTCTCTACTCACCATGACTGGTACCTATTGACATGAGTCTCTACTCACCATGACTGGTACCTATTGACATGAGGTCTCTACTCACCATGACTGGTACCTATTGACATGAGGTCTCTACTCACCATAGCTGGTACCTATTGACATGAGGTCTCTACTCACCATGACTGGTACCTATTGGCATGATGTCTCTACTCACCATGACTGGTACCTATTGACATGAGGTCTCTACTCACCATGACTGGTACCTATTGACATGAGGTCTCTACTCACCATGACTGGTACCTATTGACATGAGGTCTCTACTCACCATGACTGGTATCTATTGACATGATGTCTCTACTCACCATGGCTGGTCTCTACTCACCATGACTGGTACCTATTGACATGATGTCTCTACTCACCATGACTGGTACCTATTGACATGATGTCTCTACTCACCATGACTGGTCTCGACTCACCATGACTGGTACCTATTGACATGATGTCTCTACTCACCATGACTGGTACCTATTGACATGATGTCTCTACTCACCATGACTGGTACCTATTGACATGAGGTCTCTACTCACCATGACTGGTACCTATTGACATGAGGTCTCTACTCACCATGACTGGTACCTATTGACATGAGGTCTCTACTCACCATGACTGGTACCTATTGACATGAGGTCTCTACTCACCATAGCTGGTACCTATTGACATGAGGTCTCTACTCACCATGACTGGTACCTATTGGCATGATGTCTCTACTCACCATGACTGGTACCTATTGACATGAGGTCTCTACTCACCATGACTGGTACCTATTGACATGATGTCTCTACTCACCATACTGGACCTATTGACATGATGTCTCTACTCACCATGACTGGTACCTATTGACATGAGGTCTCTACTCACCATGACTGGTACCTATTGACATGAGGTCTCTACTCACCATGACTGGTACCTATTGACATGAGGTCTCTACTCACCATGACTGGTACCTATTGACATGAGGTCTCTACTCACCATGACTGGTACCTATTGACATGAGGTCTCTACTCACCATAGCTGGTACCTATTGACATGAGGTCTCTACTCACCATGACTGGTACCTATTGGCATGATGTCTCTACTCACCATGACTGGTACCTATTGACATGAGGTCTCTACTCACCATGACTGGTACCTATTGACATGAGGTCTCTACTCACCATAGCTGGAGGCTATTGACATGTCTCTACATGAGGTCTCTACTCACCATGACTGGTATCTATTGACATGATGTCTCTACTCACCATGGCTGGTCTCTACTCACCATGACTGGTACCTATTGACATGATGTCTCTCTCTACTCACCATGACTGGTATCTATTGACATGAGGTCTCTACTCACCATGGCTGGTCTCTACTCACCATGACTGGTAGCTATTGACATGAGGTCTCTACTCACCATGACTGGTATCTATTGACATGAGGTCTCTACTCACCATGACTGGTATCTATTGACATGAGGTCTCTACTCACCATGGCTGGTCTCTACTCACCATGACTGGTACCTATTGACATGATGTCTCTCTCTACTCACCATGACTGGTATCTATTGACATGAGGTCTCTACTCACCATGGCTGGTCTCTACTCACCATGACTGGTAGCTATTGACATGAGGTCTCAACTCACCATGACTGGTATCTATTGACATGAGGTCTCTACTCACCATGGCTGGTCTCTACTCACCATGACTGGTATCTATTGACATGAGGTCTCTACTCACCATGGCTGGTCTCTACTCACCATGACTGGTACCTATTGACATGATGTCTCTACTCACCATAGCTGGTACCTATTGACATGATGTCTCTCTCTACTCACCATGACTGGTACCTATTGACATGTCTCTACTCACCATGACTGGTACCTATTGACATGTCTCTACTCACCATGACTGGTACCTATTGACATGATGTCTCTACTCACCATAGCTGGAGGCTATTGACATGAGGTCTCTACTCACCATAGCTGGAGGCTATTGACATGATGTCTCGACTCACCATAGCTGGAGGCTATTGACATGTCTCTACTCACCATGACTGGTACCTATTGACATGATGTCTCTACTCACCATGACTGGTACCTATTGACATGTCTCTACTCACCATGACTGGTACCTATTGACATGAGGTCTCGACTCACCATAGCTGGATGCTATTGACATGTCTCTACTCACCATGACTGGTACCTATTGACATGATGTCTCTACTCACCATGACTGGTACCTATTGGCATGAGGTCTCTACTCACCATAGCTGGAGGCTATTGACATGAGGTCTCTACTCACCATAGCTGGTACCTATTGACATGAGGTCTCTACTCACCATGACTGGTACCTATTGGCATGAGGTCTCTACTCACCATAGCTGGAGGCTATTGACATGAGGTCTCTACTCACCATAGCTGGAGGCTATTGACATGAGGTCTCTACTCACCATAGCTGGAGGCTATTGACATGATGTCTCTACTCACCATAGCTGGAGGCTATTGACATGAGGTCTCTACTCACCATAGCTGGAGGCTATTGACATGAGGTCTCTACTCACCATGACTGGGCCTATTGACATGAGGTCTCTACTCACCATAGCTGGAGGCTATTGACATGTCTCTACTCACCATAGCTGGAGGCTATTGACATGTCTCTACTCACCATAGCTGGAGGCTATTGACATGTCTCTACTCACCATAGCTGGAGGCTATTGACATGTCTCTACTCACCATGACTGGTACCTATTGACACGAGGTCTCTACTCACCATAGCTGGAGGCTATTGACATGTCTCCCCATTGACTCACCATAGCTTATTCTAAAATGGATGAAACTCTACACACAATACCCTATAAATACACAGCAAAAACTGAGGCTTATTTGAGATTTTTAAACAAATGTATAAAAAGTCAAACTGATGACATTTACACTAAGTATTCTGACCCTTTACTCAGTACTTTGTTGAAACACCTTTGGTAGCGATTACAGCCTCGAGTCTTCTTGGGTATGACGGTATGTTTGGCACACTGTATTTGACAGTTTCTTTCTTTTCTCAGATCTCTGGAGATCCTCTGACAAGCTCTGCTCACCAGTGGATGGGGAGCTCGCTGCACAGCTATTTTCAGGTCGCTCACCAGAGATGTTTGATCGGGTATTGACCGGGCTCTACTCACCATGCTGGCCACTGACATGGACGATCAGAGACATGTCCCGAAGCCACTCCTGTGTTGTCTTGGCTGTTTGCTTTAGGGTCTCTACTCCCATGACTGGTGAACCTTTGACAGTCTGAGGTCCTGACGTTCTGGAGCAGGTTTTCATCAAGTATCTCTCTGTACTTTGCTTTGTTCATCTTTCCTCGATCCATGACTAGGTCCCTGCTGACATGAAAAACATCCCCACAGCATAATGACATGCCACCACCATGCTTCACCTATTGACATGTCTCTCCAGACATGACTGGGCATTCAGGGAATCTTGTTTCTCATGGTCAGAGTCCTTTATGACTGGTGGCAAACTCCAAGTGGGCTGTCATGTCTTTTACTGACCATGGCTTCTGTCTGGACACTACCATAAAGGCCTGATTGGTGGAGTGCTGCAAAGATTGTGTCATTCTGGAAGGTTCTCCCATCCCTACAGAGGAACTCTGTCAAAGTGACCATTGGGTTCTGGTTACCTCCCTGACCAAGGCCCTTCTCCCCTGCTCAGTTTGGCCAGGCGGCCAGCTCTAGGAAGAGTCTTGGTGGTTCCAAACTCACCAATTTAAGAATGATGGAGGCCACTGTGTTCTGGGGACCTTCACCATGCTGCAGAAATGTTTTGGTCTCTTCCCCAGATCTGTGCCTATTGACATGTCCTGTCTCGGTGCTGGAGGCGGACATGTCTCCGTACCTCATGGCTTGGTTTTTGCCCTGACATGTCACTGTCAACTGTGGGACCTTATTTTTACGAGTGTGTGCCTTTCCAAATCATGTCCAATCAATTGAATTTACCACAGGTGGACTCCAATCAAGTTGTAGAAATATCTCAAGGATGATCAATGGAAACAGGATGCACCTGAGCTCAATTTCATGTCCCAAAAGCAAAGGGTCTAAATACTTACGTAAATAAGGTATTTCTGTTATTTATTTTTTATAAATGTGCTTAAATGTAAAAAAAATAAAAAATAAATTGGGCTTTGTCAGTATGGGGTATTGTGGGTAGATTGTTTCTTCTCAATCTAATCCATTTTAGAATAATTCACCGTAGCTATCATCAACTATGTAGCTAGCTAGCTACCTACCTTGACATTGCTGACATGTATCACAATCTAAAAATTAGAATTATACCCCGTGTGTAATATTTTTTTGATACCTGTTCTGGAGACATTGTTGCAAAAAACCATGACTGAATCCTATTGATCATGTCTCAAACATCCCGACTCTGGGGTTGTCACTAGTTGCCACAAAGTCTCAGCAGGGACTAACAATGAGAGCTGGGGATTCTGGGATATTGTGTTCTAATCTAAAAAAAAAACAGAAAATACTACTTTGCCAGAGGGGTCTCCAAAATCACATGTGCACACAGTTATGCATAGAAGACTAGGGGACAGAAGAGGGCTTAACACTGTTTTGGTTACTAGATGATTCCATAGTTTTGATGTCTTCACTACTATTCTACAATGTAGAACATAGTACAAAATAAAGAAAAAAACTCTTGAATGTGGTGTGTCCAAACTTGTGACTGGTACTGTATGTGAGAGAGATGGTGTCTCTACTCACCATAGCTGGAGGCTAATCAGTTAGTCTCTTAGACAGGTCAGAGTGTGTTGTGACTGGTACTGTGTGAGAGAGAGAGGGGTGTCTGGGTACTGTGGGATTCTTTGAGTCTCATTAGACAGGTCAGAGTGTGTTGTGACTGGTACTGTATGAGAGATTGAGTGTCTCTACTACTGACTGGGATTCTTTAATCAGTTTGTCTCTTAGACAGGTCAGAGTGTGTATGTGACTGTCTCTACTCACCATGAGAGGAGAGGTATGTCTGGGTACATGTGGGATCTTTAATCAGTTTGTCTCGTTAGACAGGTCAGAGTTGACTGTGACTGGTACTATTGACATGTGTCTGGGTCACCATGCTGGGATTCTTTGATCAGTTTGTCTCTAGACAGGTCAGAGTTGTTTGTGACTGGTACTGTATGGAGATTGACATGTCTCTGTCTGGGTACTGTTGACATTCTTTACTCACCAGGTCAGAGTGTGTTGTGACTGGTACTGTTGACATGTCTCTACTCACCATGAGGAGGCTATTGGGTACTGTGGGATTCTTTAGTCTCTTAGACAGGTCAGAGTGTGTTTGAAGTTGTTGAGTGGTATGGAGTTTTTTGGGTCAATACACTGTGGACTTGTGTTTCAAAGTGAGAGACCCACAGTAGCTACTGTAATTTAGAGCTGGCAGTGTCTGCTGTGGCAGGTACAAGTTACCTGAAAATATCTAGCCTCTCAATGTTCTAATCACAAAGTGCACCAAATTCATGCATTTACAGGTGAAGTCGAAAGTCTCTACTCACACCTTAGCCAATTACATTTAAACTCAGTTTTTGACAATTCTCTACTTTTAATCCTGGTAAAAATTGACATGTTTTTACTCACCATCTGGATCATTGACTTTATTTTAAGAATGTGAAATGCCAGAATAATTGTAGAGAGAATGATTTATTTAAGTTTTTATTTACCATCACATTCCCAGTGGGTCAGAAGTTTACATTCACTCAATTAGTGTTTGGTAGCATTGCCTTTAAATTGTTTAACTTGGGTCAAACGTTTCAGGTAGCCTTCCACAAGCTTCCTCACCATAAGTTGGGTGAATTTTGACATGAGCTGCTGTAACTGAGTCAGGTTTCACCATGCTGGCATATGCTTTTTCAGTTCTGACAAATGTCTCTATCACCATTGAGGTCAGGGCTATTGACATGATGTCTCTACTCACCATACCTGGACTTTGACATGTCTCTACTTTGTCACATACTTTGGAGGCTATTGACATGTCTCTACTCACCATTTGAAATGGTCCTATTGACATGTCTCTACTCACCATGACTGGTAAATTGATGTCTCTACTAGCCATAGCTGGAGCCTATGACATTTCTCTAATTTTCCATAGCTGTTTACAAGTCACTCAACTTAGTGTATGTATGACTCTCTGACCCACTGGAATTGTGATACAGTGAGTTATTGAAATGATGTCTCTAAACAATTGCTGGAAAAATTGACATGTCTCTACTCACCATAGTGGATGTCCTAACATGTCTCTACTCAAAACTATAGTTTGTTAACAAGAAATGTGTGGAGTGGTTGACCAACGAGTTTTACATGACTCTCAACCAAGTGTATGTAAACTTCTGACTTCAATTGTAGCTGTTAATGTTTATTTTTGGGGGAGGCTATTGAGATGTCTCTACTCACCCCCTAGCTGGCTGTGGTCTAAGCCCCCAATGTTTTAAAATCTCTACTCACCATTGTTAGTCAACAGCTATTTTGGCATGTCTCTACTCACCATGAATAAATGTTGGATTGCATCATTTCACATCTAACCCTACAACTCGTTAAAAACATGTCTCTACTCACCATGACTGGATCTATTGAAATGTCTCTACTCACCCTACTGGTACTAAATCTATCTGGTACCTATTGACATGTCTCTACTCAAAACCCACCACCCTACTCCTATGACTGGTACCTACTAAATCTATCTCTTAAAAACCCACCACCCTACTCCACTAAATCTATCTCGTTCAAAACCCACCACCCTACTCCACTAAATCTATCTCGGATGACCACCCTACTCCACTAAATCTATCTTTTAAAAACCCACCATCTCACTAAACCCTATAAAAACCCACCACCAAAAAATGATATCTTTTATTTGTACCCACTATTTTTAAATCTAAATCTATAAAAACCCAAACCCTACTGACTATTTACATATCTATTCACCCACCCTTTACTCCACTAAATCTTTGTTGAAAACCCACCACCGATACTCCACTAAATCTTCTCTCGTTAAAAACCCAGTTTGGCACCCTACTTGGTGACTTCTCTCTCTTTAAAAATCTCTGTAGATCCACTAAATCTCTCTCAAGTTGGATGGGGAGCCCACCACCCTACTCCACTATTTCTAGGTCGTTAAGAGATGTTTGATCGGGTTCCAGACCGGGCTCGAGGCCACTCATGGACGATCACTCCTAGCTACCTGATCTCTCTCAGATACTGTCTCCACTAAATGTTTCTATCACCACCGGTCGTTGTCCTGTTGAAAGGTGAACCTTCCCCCAGTCTGAGGTATCCACTAAATTTTCATCAAGTATCTCTCTGTACTTTGCTTTGTTCATCTTTCCCTCGATCCTGACTAGTCTCTCCTCTGCTGAACCTAAACATCCCTCACAGCATAATGCTGCCACCACCATGTCTTCACACGTGCCATAGAGGGGGCTACCATGTTTCCTCCAGACTGACCATGCTTGGCATTCAGGAATCTTGTTTCTCATGGTCAGAGTCATGTTTACCAGTGACTTTTGGCAAACTCCTACCCACTGTCATGTGCCTTTTACTGAGGTAACCCTTCTCTCTGGACCATAAAGGCCTGAACCTTACTGCCAAAACCTGATTGAACCTGGAGTCTGCTACACACTGCTGTCATTCTGGAATTGACTTCTCCCATCCCATACAGAAACCCCCTCACCACTGCTGCCACCATTCCTACACACTGCTGGAGGCCACTTGGTTACCTCCCTGACCACCCCCTGCTGCCACAGGAACCTTTGGCCAGGCGGCCAGCTCTAGACAGTCTTGGTGGTTCCAAACTGCTCAATTTAAGAATGATGGACCACTGTGTTCTTGGGGACCTTCAATGCTGCACAAATGTTTTGGTCCCTCCCAGATCTGTGCCTCGACACAATCCTGTCTCACTCTACGGACAACTCCGTCGACCTCATGGCTTGGTTTTTGCCCTGACATGCACTGTCAACTGTGGGACCTTATTTCTACACACTGTGCCTTTCCAAATCATGTCCAATCACATTGAATTTACCACAGGTGGACTCCAATCACAGTTGTGAAATATCTCAAGGATGATCAATGGACAGGATGCACCTCCTACTCCTACACACTGCTGGACCTATTGACATGATCTCTACTCACACATGCTGCCACCTAGCAACATCCCTCTAAATACTTACGTAAATAACTTTCTGTTATTTATTTTTTATAAATGTGCTTAAATGTAAAAAAATAAAAAATAAATTGGGCTTTGTCAGTATGGGGTACCTATTGTAGATTGTTTCTTCTCAATCTAATCCATTTTAGAATAATTCACCGTAGCTATCATCAACTATGTAGCTAGCTAGCTACCTACCTTGACATTGCTGACGAGGTGATTTTTTTTCCCTATCACAATCTAAAAATTAGAATTATACCCCGTGTGTAATATTTTTTTGATACCTGTTCTGGAGACATTGTGCCAAAAAATGTAATTGAATCTTATCATGTCTCAAACATCCCAGCTGCCACCGACTCTGTTGGGTTGTCACTAGTTGCCACAAAGTCTCAGCAGGGACTAACAATGAGAGCTGCCACCTGGGATATTGTGTCTCCTACTCACCATGTTGCTAATCTAAAAAAAAAAACAGAACATGTGCCACCTAGGAACCTCCCTCCTCACACTGCTGCCACATGTGAACCAGTTATGCATAGAAGACTAGGGGACCTAGAAGAGGGCTTAACACTGTTTTGGTTCCTAGATGATTCCATAGTTTTGATGTCTTCACTACTATTCTACAATGTAGAACATAGTACAAAATAAAGAAAAAAACTCTTGAATGTGGTGTGTCCAAACTTGTGACTGGTACTGTATGTGAGAGAGATGGTGTCTGGGTACTGTGGGATTCTTTAACAGTTAGTCTCGTTAGACAGGTCAGAGTGTGTTGTGACTGGTACTGTGTGTGAGAGAGAGGGGGTGTCTGGGTACTGTGGGAACCTTTAGTCTCATTACAGGTCAGAGTGTGTTGTGACTGGTACTGTATGACAGTCCCTCCTGGGTACTGTGGGACCACTCTTTAATCAGTTTGTCTCGTTAGGACACAGAGTCCTTGTGACACACTGCTGCCATTACTGTATGAGAGAAGGTGATCCTACTGGGTACTGTGGGATTCTTTAATCAGTTTGTCTCGTTAGACAGGTCAGAGTTGGTTGTGACTGGTACTGTATGTGAGAGAGAGGGGTGTCTGGGTACTGTGGGACCTAACCCAGTTTGTCTCGTTAGACAGGTCAGAGTTGTTTGTGACTGGTACTGTATGAGAGAGAGACACACTGCTGTCTGGGTACTGTGGGATTCTTTATCTCCCTCCTACACACTGTTAGACAGGTCAGAGTCTGCTGTGACTGGTACTGTATGTGACCTTGGACATGGGGGTGTCTGGGTACTGTGGGATTCTTTAGTCTCTTAGACAGGTCAGAGTGTGTTTGAAGTTGTTGACCTATGGAGTTTTTTGGGCAATACACTGTGGACTTGTGTTTCAAAGTGCTGCCACCCACAGGAGCTACTGTAATTTAGAGCTGGCAACCTCCCTCCTGCACTGCTGCCACCTAGAACCTCCCTTGGACTTGTGTTTTTAAACTGGCCACAGTACAAGTTACCTGAAAATATCTAGCCTCTCAAACCTTTCTAATCTCAAAGTGCCACCAAATTCATGCATTTACACTGAAGTCTTCAAGTTTATACACCTCCTAGCCAATTACATTTAAACTCAGTTTTTCACAATTCCTGACATTTTAATCCTAGTAAAAATTCCCTGTTTTGCCACCTCGGATCACCACACTTATTTTAAGAATGTGAAATGCCAGAATAATTGCCACCGAGAACCTTTATTTAAGTTTTTATTTATTTCAGGAACATTCCCAGTGGGTCAGAAGTTTACATTCACTCCTACAACTGCTGTGTTTGGTAATTGCCTTTAAATTGTTTAACTTGGGTCAAACCTCCTACACTTCCACCGGAACCTGCTTCCACCTAGGTTCCTACAATTTTGGCCCATTCCTCCTGACAGAGCTGCTGCCACTGAGGAACCTCCCTTGAATAGGCCTGACTGCTGCCACCTAGGAACCTGCCCACAAATGTTCACTTGCTGCCACCTTGTGAACCTCCACTCCAATACCTTGACTTTGTTGTCCTTAAGCCAATTTGTCACAACTTTGGAACTGTATGCTTGGGGTCCTACACTGTCCATTTAAATACGTCCTACACAGTACACCTCCAATTGACCTGTTATGTCAATTAGCCTATCAGAAGCCATGACATTTCTGGAATTGTTCCAAGTTGTTTAAACACTGCGCAGTCAACTTAGTGTATGTAAACCTCCCTCCTGACCCACTGGAATTGTGATACACTGTTGCCAAGTAGAAATAATGTCTGTAAACAATTGTTGGAAAAATTACTTGTGTAGATGGTTGCACAAAGTTGATGTCCTAACACTGCTGCCACCTAAACTATAGTTTGTTAACACTGCTGCCACCGAGAAAATCCTTGTGTTCGTGCCTCCCTCCTACACACTTGCCACCTAGGAACCTCCCTCCTAACAAGAAATGCTGCCACAGTTGAACACACAATGACTGCCAACCTAAGTGTAACCTCCTGACTTCAATTGCTAGCTGTTAATGTTTATTTTTGGGGGGTGGAGGAGGATGCCACCTAGGAAACCCCCTCCTACTGGCTGTGGTCTAAGCCCCCACATGTTTTAAAAACCTCCCTAGAAATATCATTGTTAGTCAACAGCTTATTTTGGAGGAACATACTGCTGGTTACTCTAGGACCTATTCTGAATAAATGTTGGAACCTTGCATCACTTCCATCTAACCCTACAACTGCTGCCAAAACCTCCACCCTACTCCACTAAATCTATCTCGTTAAACCTCCACCCTACTCCACTACATCTGCTCAGAACCCCCTCCACCCTGCTCCACTAAATCTCCCTCGTTAAAAACCCACCACCCTACTCCACTAAATCTATCTCCCTCCTACACTAAATCTGCTAACCCCACCACCCTACTCCACTAAATCTATCTCCTTAATAACCCACCCACCCTCCTCCACTAAACCTCCCTATCTGCTTAAAAACCTCCACTCCTCCACTAAATCTGCCACCTTAGAAAACCCACCACCCTACTCCACTAAATCTCCTCGTTAAAACTGCCCACCACCCTCCTCCACAAACTCTGCCACCTAGGAAAACCCACCACACTGCTCCACCTAAATCTATCTCGTTAAAACCCCCCACCTGCTACTCCACTAAATCTCCCTCCTAACACCCCACCACCCTACTCCTACTAAATCTGCCATCTCGTTAAAAACCCACACACCCTACTCCACCTAAATCTCCCTCTCACACTGTTACCTAAACCCACCACCCTACTCCACTAAATCTCTGCCACCTTTAAAACCCACCACCCTACTCCACTAAATCTACACAATGCTGCCACCTAGGAACCTGTACCACCCTAATACTCCACATAAATCTATCTCAAAAACCCACCACCCTACTCCACTAAATCTATCTTGGTCGGGCAAAGACTAAAAATCCCCACCACCCTGACTCCACTAAATCTATCTGTTAAAAAACCCACCACCCTTACTCTACTAAATCTCTTGGGTCAACCATTAAAAACCCACCTCCCACTTTATTGTCCACAAATCTCTCTAATAAAAAACCCACCACCCTACTCCACTAAATCTTTCCATAATAAAACCCAAACCCTCTTCCTTAAATCCCCTCCCTACTCCACTAAATCTATTGACCTCCTTCAGGCTTTCAGCCCCTCTTCCTCCCTCAGGACACCATCTTCTCAACCCTACCTTTCTTTTCTCTCTTCTCGTTCAACTTTACTCCCTGCAGCTGCCACCACAACCTCTATTTTCTGAGACTTATCTGCCATCCTTTCAGTGAAGTCAACTTTTCTGATAACTCCCACTGCCTTTACTGAATGAACGCTCCCTCTCTCTCTCTTACTGACCTCCCCTGCCTTTCAACCTCCTCTCGGGCAATGAAAGCTAAAACAATCTGACTCCCCTGTTTTCTGGTCCCTCTACTCCTAACACCCCCTCTCTCAGTCCCTCCCTCTTTGACCTCCCTGGATCTACTTTTCCCCCCTTCCTCCCTCCCTCTGTTCTGGACCTCCTACTGCTAACACCCCTCTTCCCTCCCTCTGTTCTCCCTCTACAGATCTACTACTTTGACCTCCTCTGGATCCTTTCATTTCCCATCTTCCTCCCTACCCTCTTCACTCTCTCTTTGACCTCCCCCTGCACTTTCTAACCCCTTTCCTCAACTCTCCTCTCTTTGACCTCCCCTGCCATTTCCATGGGCACCCCTACTCAACACATCCACTCCCACCACTTTTCCTTCCCCCAATGACCTCCCCTGCCTTTCTCTTCCTCCACTCTCTCTCTTTGACCTCCCCTGCCTTTCTTTTCCCCTCTTCCTCCCTCTCTGACCTTTTTCCCCCTCTTCCTCCCTCTCTCTCTCTTTGAAAACCTTCCTCTTTTCCACTTCTCCACCTCTCTCTCTTTGACCCACCTCTGACCTCCCTCCTACCTTTCTGCCACCTTCCCCTCTTCCTCCCTAAATCTCTCTCCACCTTTGAACCTCCCTCCTACACACTGCTGCCACCTAGGAACCTCCCTCCTTCACACTGCTGCCACCTCCTCCTCTCCTCACACTGCTTTCTTTCCCCTCCTCCCTCCTTCCTCCCTGCCCTCCACCTAGACCTCCCTCCTACACACTTCTGCCACCTCTCTCCCCTCCTTCCCCTCCTACACACTGCTCCACCTCTTGACCTCCCTCCTGCCTGCTTTTCCACCTCCCTCTCCTCCCTCCTCTCACTGCTGCCACCCTAACCTCCCCCTCCCACACTCTGCCACCTAGGAATCTCCCTCCTACACACTGCTGCCCATCTCCCTGATACCTGTAACAACATAATGTATTTGACCTCCCTGCTTTCTTGTAACTTCCATATCCTGACATCACTTGGTCGGGCAAAGACTCAATATCAAAACTCTTGACCTCCCCTGACTTTCTTTTCCCTCCCTCCTCCTATCTCTCTCAGACCTCCCCTCCTCCCCTTCCCCTCCTTCCTCCCTCTCTTTGACCTCCCTCTTCCCCTCCTCCCTCTCTTCCTCCTCCCCTTTTCCCTCTTCCTACCTCTTCCTCCCTCTCTCTCTTTGACCTCCCCTGCCTTTCTTTTCCCCTCTTCCTCCCGCTCTCTCTTTGACCTCCCCTGCCTTTCTTTTCCCCTCTTCCTCCCTCTTCTCTCTCTGACCTCCCCTGCCTTTCTTTTCCCTCTTCTCTCTTTGACCTCCCCCTACCTCTTTTCCCCTCTTCCTCCCTCTCTCTGACCTCCCCTGCCTTTCTTTTCCCCTCTTCCTCCCTCTCTCTCTCTTTTTGACCTCCCCTGCCTTTCTTTTCCCCTCTTCCTCCCTCTCTCTCTCTTTTGACCTCCCTGCCTTTCCCCCTTTCCTCCCTCTCTCTCTCTTGACCTCCCCTGCCTTTCTTTTCCCCTCTTCCTCCCTCTCTCTCTCTTTAACCTCCCCTGCCTTTCTTTTCCCCTCTTCCTCCCTCTCTCTCTCTTTGACCTCCCCTGCCTTTCCCCCTCTTCCTCCCTCTCTCTCTCTTTGACCTCCCCTGCCTTTCTTTTCCCCTCTTCCTCCCTCTCTCTCTCTTTAACCTCCCCTGCCTTTCTTTTCCCCTCTTCCTCCCTCTCTCTCTCTTTGACCTCCCCTGCCTTTCTCCCCTCTTCCTCTCTCTTGACCTCCCCTGCCTTTCTTTTCCCTCCCTCTTCCTCCCTCTCTCTCTCTCTTTGACCTCCCCTGCCTTTCTTTCCCCTCTTCCTCCCTCTCTCTCTCTTTCTCCCCTCCCTTTCTTTTCCCTCTTCCTCCCTCTCTCTCTCTTGACCTCCCCTGCCTTTCTTTTCCCCTCCATTCCTCCCTCTCTCTCTCTTTGACCTCCCCTGCCTTTCTTTTCCCCTCTTCCTCCCTCTTCCTCCCTCTCTCTCTCTTTGACCTCCCCTGCCTTTCTTTTCCCCTCTTCCTCCCTCTCTCTCTCTTTGACCTCCCCTGCCTTTCTTTTCCCCTCTTCCTCCCTCTCTCTCTCTTTGACCTCCCTGCCTTTCTTTTCCCCTCTTCCTCCTCTCTTTGACCTCCCTTCCTTTCTTTTCCCCTCTTCCTTCAGGTCTTTGACCTCCCCTGCCTTTCTCCGTCTCCTTATGAGAACCCTACCTTCATCTGATTGCAAATTGACTCTTTTGACCTCCCAAACAGATGTGTTTTCCCAAACCTTCCTCTTTCTTACATTTGACCTCCCCTGACTTTTCTCTCTATTATGAATGGAAATACTCTCTGACCAGATTTTATTTTTAAATTAAAATAGTTTGACCTGATAAACATTTTACTTTTCCCAAATAAAACAACCCTGGGATGCCAGTTGGGGAACCCTGCCTTATGATAATATTACCTCCTAACATCTCCTTCTTGGGGTTGGGGTCTCCTTATAATCATACTACATTCATCTGTGGGGCTGGGAACACAATTGCAAATTGATAATATTACACTTCTCCTAACATCTCCTTCTTGGGGTTGTATACGATGACCTCTCATTATGATAAATTACGGGAACATTTTATTTTTAAATTAAAATAGTTTGGATGATAAACATTACACTTCTCCTAACATCTCCTTCTTGGGGTTGGGGAACCCTGCATCGTGATAATATTACACTTCTCCTAACATCTCCTTCTTGGGGTTGGGGAACCCTGCATCGTGATAATATTACACTTCTCCTAACATCTCCTTCTTGGGGTTGGGGAACCCTGCATCGTGATAATATTCCACTTCTCCTAACATCTCCTTCTTGGGGTTGGGGAACCCTGCATCGTGATAATATTACACTTCTCCTAACATCTCCTTCTTGGGGTTGGGGAACCCTGCATCGTGATAATATTCCACTTCTCCTAACATCTCCTTCTTGGGGTTGGGGAACCCTGCCTTATGATAATATTACACTTCTCCTAACCTCTCCTTCTTGGGGTTGGGGAACCCTGCATCGTGATAATATTACACTTCTCCTAACATCTCCTTCTTGGGGTTGGGGAAACCTGCCTTATGATAATATTCCACTTCTCCTAACATCTCCTTCTTGGGGTTGGGGAACCCTGCATCGTGATAATATTCCACTTCTCCTAACATCTCCTTCTTGGGGTTGGGGAACCCTGCATCGTGATAATATTACACTTCTCCTAACCTCTCCTTCTTGGGGTTGGGGAAACCTGCCTTATGATAATATTACACTTCTCTTAACATCTTCTCCCTGACTTTCCTGAAAGTGTACAAAAAGGCGTTGTGGGTGCCATGCCAACCAACACAATGTCAATGAAGAAGAGGCATTACACAGACAGTTTGTTCTGTTTTTATTTATAATTCAATTCAAGGATTCTTGGCAATATTTTTTTGACACACAGGTTACATCCAGATTATGACACAACAATACACTCATATAGTTTACTTTTGATGTCAATCCAGCCTTTCTCCTGAGTTTAAAAAAGAATGGCGGAATTCTGTCATAATCGTACTGGGCAAAAAAACTGGTTGAATCAACGTTGTTTCCACGTCATTTCAACCAAAAAACGTCAAAGCTGATGACGTTGGATCAACGTGGAAAACTGATTGGATTTGAAAAAAAAAGTATTTAAATGTAAGGGATTTTAATAAAAAAAAAAAAAACATTTGACCTAAATCCAATGGCATGGTGAAATGTTTTGTTGATTTCACATTGAATTCACAACCAAATATGAATTAAAACTAGACGTTGAACTTTTGACCTAAATCCAATGATATGGTGAAATGTTTTGTTGATTTCACGTTGAACTGAGTGGGATGATGATTCTATGGACATAGTTTGTATTCAATAGGATAGCCCACAGGGCATTATTCTCTTGATGCTGTACTACTCGTAAACAGGAAGTAGGCGGGGGCAGGTTGTATTTTAGATCAACTTATCAATGTACCTTGTAACAACGTGTAATAGGTGATCCAAATGTGCCACCTTTACACATCTCACTCATCAGTTTAAAAAGTAGAGCAGAGACACTGTTCAACAACGTAAACTGTCGGCCTATCTGACCTCTGTTACTGTGAACTGTTGTAATGGTATATGATCTGCTGTTGTAATGGTATATGTAAATATGTTATGATACTGTAGTGATTAAAGGGGGGATCTGCTGTTGTAATGGTATATGTAAATATGTTATGATACTGTAGTGATTAAAGGGGGGGATCTGCTGTTGTAATGGTATATGTAAATATGTTATGATACTGTAGTGATTAAAGGGGGGGATCTGCTGTTGTAAGGGTATATGTAATGATACTGTAGTGATTAAAGGGGGGATCTACTGTTGTAATGGTATATGTAAATATGTTATGATACTGTAGTGATTAAAGGGGGGGATCTGCTGTTGTAATGGTATATGTAAATATGTTATGATACTGTAGTGTTTAAAGGGGGATCTGCTGTTGTATGTAAATATGTTATGATACTGTAGTGATTAAAGGGGGGATCTGCAGTTGTATGTAAATATGTTATGATACTGTAGTGATTAAAGGGGGATCTACTGTTGTATGTAAATATGTTATGATACTGTAGTGATTAAAGGGGGGGATCTGCAGTTGTAATGGTATATGTAAATATGTTATGATACTGTAGTGATTAAAGGGGGGATCTGCTGTTGTAATGGTATATGTAATGATACTGTAGTGATTAAAGGGGGGATCTACTGTTGTAATGGTATATGTAAATATGTTATGATACTGTAGTGATTAAAGGGGGATCTGCTGTTGTAATGGTATATGTTATGATACTGTAGTGATTAAAGGGGGATCTGCAGTTGTAATGGTATATGTAAATATGTAATGATACTGTAGTGATTAAAGGGGGATCTGCTGTTGTAATGGTATATGTAAATATGTTATGATACTGTAGTGATTAAAGGGGGGGATCTGCAGTTGTAATGGTATATGTAAATATGTAATGATACTGTAGTGATTAAAGGGGGGGATCTGCAGTTGTAATGGTATATGTAAATATGTTATGATACTGTAGTGATTAAAGGGGGGATCTGCTGTTGTAATGGTATATGTAATGATACTGTAGTGATTAAAGGGGGGATCTACTGTTGTAATGGTATATGTAAATATGTTATGATACTGTAGTGATTAAAGGGGGGGATCTGCTGTTGTAATGGTATATGTTATGATACTGTAGTGATTAAAGGGGGGGATCTGCAGTTGTAATGGTATATGTAAATATGTAATGATACTGTAGTGATTAAAGGGGGGATCTGCTGTTGTAATGGTATATGTAAATATGTTATGATACTGTAGTGATTAAAGGGGGGGATCTGCAGTTGTAATGGTATATGTAAATATGTAATGATACTGTAGTGATTAAAGGGGGGATCTGCTGTTGTAATGGTATATGTAAATATGTTATGATACTGTAGTGATTAAAGGGGGGGATCTGCAGTTGTAATGGTATTTGTAAATATGTTATGATACTGTAGTGATTAAAGGGGGGATCTGCTGTTGTAATGGTATATGTAAATATGTTATGATACTGTAGTGATTAAAGGGGGGATCTGCTGTTGTAATGGTATATGTAAATATGTTATGATACTGTAGTGATTAAAGGGGGGGATCTGCTGTTGTAAGGGTATATGTAAATATGTTATGATACTGTAGTGATTAAAGGGGGGGATCTGCTGTTGTAATGGTATATGTAAATATGTTATGATACTGTAGTGATTAAAGGGGGGATCTGCAGTTGTAATGGTATATGTAAATATGTTATGATACTGTAGTGATTAAAGGGGGATCTACTGTTGTAATGGTATATGTAAATATGTTATGATACTGTAGTGTTTAAAGGGGGATCTGCTGTTGTATGTAAATATGTTATGATACTGTAGTGATTAAAGGGGGGATCTGCAGTTGTATGTAAATATGTTATGATACTGTAGTGATTAAAGGGGGATCTACTGTTGTATGTAAATATGTTATGATACTGTAGTGATTAAAGGGGGGATCTGCAGTTGTAATGGTATATGTAAATATGTTATGATACTGTAGTGATTAAAGGGGGGATCTGCTGTTGTAATGGTATATGTTATGATACTGTAGTGATTAAAGGGGGGGATCTGCAGTTGTAATGGTATATGTAAATATGTAATGATACTGTAGTGATTAAAGGGGGGATCTGCTGTTGTAATGGTATATGTAAATATGTTATGATACTGTAGTGATTAAAGGGGGGGATCTGCAGTTGTAATGGTATATGTAAATATGTTATGATACTGTAGTGATTAAAGGGGGATCTGCTGTTGTAATGGTATATGTAAATATGTTATGATACTGTAGTGTTTAAAGGGGGGGATCTGCTGTTGTAATGGTATATGTAAATATGTTATGATACTGTAGTGATTAAAGGGGGGGATCTGCAGTTGTAATGGTATTTGTAAATATGTTATGATACTGTAGTGATTAAAGGGGGGATCTGCTGTTGTAATGGTATATGTAAATATGTTATGATACTGTAGTGATTAAAGGGGGATCTACTGTTGTATGTAAATATGTTATGATACTGTAGTGATTAAAGGGGGGATCTGCTGTTGTAATGGTATATGTAAATATGTTATGATACTGTAGTGATTAAAGGGGGGATCTGCTGTTGTAATGGTATATGTTATGATACTGTAGTGATTAAAGGGGGGGATCTGCAGTTGTAATGGTATATGTTATGATACTGTAGTGATTAAAGGGGGGAATCTGCTGTTGTAATGGTATATGTAAATATGTTATGATACTGTAGTGATTAAAGGGGGGATCTGCTGTTGTAATGGTATATGTAAATATGTTATGATACTGTAGTGATTAAAGGGGGGGATCTGCAGTTGTAATGGTATATGTAAATATGTTATGATACTGTAGTGATTAAAGGGGGGATCTGCTGTTGTAATGGTATATGTAATGATACTGTAGTGATTAAAGGGGGGATCTGCTGTTGTTATGATATATGTACTGATACTGTAGTGATTAAAGGGGGGATCTGCTGTTGTAAGGGTATATGTAAATATGTTATGATACTGTAGTGATTAAAGGGGGGATCTGCTGTTGTAATGGTATATGTAAATATGTTATGATACTGTAGTGATTAAAGGGGGGGATCTGCTGTTGTAATGGTATATGTAAATATGTTATGATACTGTAGTGATTAAAGGGGGGGATCTGCAGTTGTAATGGTATATGATCTGCAGTTGTAATGGTATATGTAAATATGTTATGATACTGTAGTGATTAAAGGGGGATCTACTGTTGTAACATACATTTTTAGACTTATATAAATGAATGATACTGTATATCCCTATTGATTCTTGAAAACTATTCATTTATAATCCCTCATAAGATTATTTCAACTGTCACACTCCATCAGAACCACAAAATATAAGCTTGTTTTCCTCCAATGTTTGGAAACATTGTAAATGTAAACAAACCCTGTATAGACTAAAACATGGTTAAAATTAGCATTTTGAGATCATGAATGGTCAGTCCATAGCTAAAATTATAATTTTGAGATCATGAATGGTCAGTCCATAGCAGATCATCTTGAGATCATGAATGGTCAGTCCATAGCTAAAATTATAATTTTGAGATCATGAATGGTCAGTCCATAGCTAAAATTATAATTTTGAGATCATGAATGGTCAGTCCATAGCTAAAATTATAATTTTGAGATCATGAATGGTCAGTCCATAGCTAAAATTATAATTTTGAGATCATGAATGGTCAGTCCATAGCAGATCATTTTGAGATCATAAATGGTCAGTCCATAGCTAAAATTATAATTTTGAGATCATGAATGGTCAGTCCATAGCTAAAATTATAATTTTGAGATCATGAATGGTCAGTCCATAGCTAAAGTGATCATTTTGAGATCATGAATGGTCAGTCCATAGCTAAAATGATCATTTTGAGATCATGAATGGTCAGTCCATAACTCTGTCTATGAATGTGAAAGTGGTTACACTTCTCCAGGTCCATCCCTAAGCTTTATACCAAAACAAGGGTGCCTCGCTTTGTTATTGTTTCAACTTTGGATTGGTCTTTTACTGCGTTTAGATACTGTTGTTTGTGTTGTCTGTGCTTTACATCTTTGGATAAAGACTTCTGCTAAATGGAAGAAAGATGTAATGTTTTTACCACGACTCAACAGAAGCTGGGATTCAATCTGACTTTTAAAGGCAATGTTCCCACTATCGCGTTATTTCTTATTCGTGGTAAATGCTGCATGTGTTCGCACAGTCGGAAATTGCCTTTTTAAAAGCTGCAACTGTCGACAACCCACGGTCAAATGAACTCCGAGCATGAATCTGTTGTGTCCTGGAACACAGTTTCTATACAGATATATTTATCACATGCTTTAGTGAATAAGATACTTTATATAATGGAGAGCAATGGTGAGGCTTTTCCACTAACGAGCAGCACCATTGAGGACTTTCACCATTTTGAAGTAGTCAATGTTGGGACTTCCTGTGGGTTAAGGAATGACGCTATATTTCCATCCAGGTCAGGAGGAGGTCAGGAGGAGGAGTCAACCAATGAATTATAGTCCTGAGCTAACATTCCATAACTGCAGGAAGCAGTAAATCACCAACCTTGGCTTTGTACCTGTTCAGACTGTACACACTGCAGCACATTAGGAAGAGGTATCTTGTTCAGACTGTACACACTGCAGCACATTAGGAGGTGGTATCTTGAGTTTATTTGCTGCCTTCCAATACACTCATAGAAGTAGAAGATGTGGACTATTTTAAAAAGGAGATCGCTCTCAATGGTGCTGCCCAATCCCATACTGACACAGAAGACAGCATTGCAAAGATGAGGTATAACTCTCCTTTCTAAGTTAGCTTATGTAGCCTCTTCCTTCACTTCTCTCACCTCAACTTCTCTCTCTTTTCCATCTTCCTCCTCCTCCTCTTTGACAATCACATTGAGAATAAAGGTAGGATTCTCTCCAATATGTATTCTTTGATGTTTCTTAAAATTTCCTGAGTAATTGAAGCTCTTCCCACATTGAGTGCAGTGGTAAGGCTTCTCTCCATTATGTATTTTTTTATGTTCCTTAAGGCTGCCTAAATTATCAAAGCTCTTCCCACAAAAATAGCAGTGGTTAGGCTTCTCTCCTGTGTGGATTCTCTGGTGTTTCTGTAGGGTATCTGCCGCACGGAAATTCTTCCCACATTGGGTGCAGTGGTAAGGCTTCTCTCCACTATGTACTATCTCATGTCTCTTTAGGTTTGCTTTCTCACTGAAGCTCTTCCTACATTGGGTGCAGTGGTAAGGCTTCTCTCCCGTGTGTACTTTTTGATGATTATTTAGATTACCTAAGGAACTGAAACTCTTCCCACATTGAGGACAGGGGTAGCTCCCACGGCCAGGTAGTCTTGATGTCCCTGGGTCAACTACACTACCAGTTTTCTCCTCTTCCTCAACTTCTCTCTTTCCCTTCTCATGTACTCTCTCATGTCTCTTAAGGTTTGCTTTCTCACTGAAACTCTTCTCACATGCAGAGCAGTGGAAAGGTTTCTCTCCAGTGTGTACTCTTTGATGATTCTTTAGATTGCTCGAGGAACTAAAATTCTTTCCACATTGAGGACAGGGGTAACGACCACAATCAGGTAGTCTTGATGTATCTGGGTCATCCTCCTCTTTGACAATCACATTGAGAGTACAGTCACCATCCTCCTCTTTGACAATCACATTGGGAGTACAGTCATCCTCCTCCTCTTTGACAATCACATTGGGAGTACAGTCATCATCCCTCTCTTTGACAATCACATTGTGTGTACAGTCATCATCCTTCCCTTTGACAATCACATTGAGATTACAGGTAGGTTTCACTCCAATGTGTCTTTGCTGATGTTTCTTAAAGGTTCCTGAATGATGGAAGCTCTTCCTACAAAGAGAGCAGTGGTAAGGCTTTTCTCCACTATGTATTCTTTGATGTTCTTTAAGGCTTCCTGAATGATTAAAGCTCTTCTCACAAAGAGAGCAGTGGTGAGGCTTCTCTCCTGTGTGGATTCTCTGGTGTTTCTGTAGGGTATCTTCCAGACGGAAATTCTTCCCACATTCGAAGCAGTTGTAAGGCTTCTCTCCATTATGTACCCTCTCATGTCTCTTAAGGTGTGCTTTCTCACGGAAACGCTTCCCACATGCTGAGCAGTCAAAAGGTTTCTCTCCAGTGTGTACTCTTTGATGATTCTTTAGATTACTCGAGGAACTAAAATTCTTCCCACATTGAGGACAGGGGTAACTCCCACGACCAAGTAGTCTTGATGTACCTGAGTCAACTACACTATTACTTTCCTCAACTTCTATCTTTACCTTATCATTGATTTTCCTCTCACCCTCCTCCTCTTTGACAATCACATTGACAGTACTGGTATGCTTCTCTTGTATGTGTATTCGCTGGTGACTCTTTAGGTTTCCGGGTTGATTGAAACTCTTCCCACAAAGAGAGCAGTGGTAAGGCTTCTCCCTACTGTGTGATCTCTGGTGATTCTTTAGATCTCCCGCAAAACGGAATTTCTTTCCACACTCAGTGCAGTGGTAAGGTTTCTCCCCTGTATGTATTCTCTGGTGTTCCTTAAGGCTTCCTGAATGATTAAAGCTCTTCCCACATGTGGTGCAGTGGTAAGGCTTCTCTTCACTATGTACTCGCTCGTGTCTATTAAGATTTACTTTCTCACTGAAACCCCTCCCGCATGTGGCGCAGTGGAAAGGTTTCTCTCCAGTGTGTACTCTTTGATGATTTTTTAGGCTTACTTCTCTTGTAAAACTCTTCCCACAAGCAGAGCAGTGGAAAGGTTTCTCTCCTGTGTGAGTTCTCTTGTGATTCTTTAGAATTCCTGCCCGACTGAAACTCTTCCCACACTGGGTGCAGTGGTGAGGCTTCTCCCCTGTATGTATTCTTTGATGTTCTCTAAGGTTTCCTGAACGATTAAAGCTCTTCCCACACTGGGAGCAGTGGTAAGGCTTCTCCCCTGTATGTATTCTCTGATGACTTTTTAGACTTCCAAGCTGAGTAAATCCCTCCCCACATCGAGCGCAGTGGTAAGGCTTTTTTTTACTGTGTGATCTCTCATGACTCTTTAGGTCTCCTGTCCGACTGAAACTCTTCCCACATTGGGAGCAGAGGTATGTCTTCTTTATTTTGGGAGTCTGTTTGAGTGATTTGACGTGAGTTGGACAAATAAAACTGTCGCTACAGCAGGGTCGGGGCTTCTGTCTGCATTGTTCATGATTTCCTGATGCTGTGGGACTGGGCTTGCTGTCTGAGTCTGGGTTGGTTCCTGTAAGAATATGAACACATATTGGGTAAGAAACAGAAAGAGGTACAAAGGCTTTTAGCCTTAAAAATGCAGGATTTAACCTTAAATAACCTTAAACCTTAAATAGAGGCCGTTCATTCAGACGGGAGAGGCCGTTCATTCAGACGGGAGAGGCCGTTCATTCAGACGGGAGAGGCCGTTCATTCAGATGGGAGAGGCTGTTCATTCAGATGGGAGAGGCTGTTCATTCAGACGGGAGAGGCTGTTCATTTAGACGGGAGAGGCTGTTCATTCAGACGGGAGAGAAAGACCAATGACTGTTGCGCACGGCAACATCACCCACCTTGCAATCTGAGCAGAGGCAGTCAACATTTTTAAACTATTTAACCATAAATGCAATTTGGAACATTTGAGCTTATAGCCTACTGCTGTGTGCACATTGCTGAGCTTATAGCCCACCCGGTTTCTTTGTGCATCGCGCCGACAGAAACAAACATCTCTCTGGGAAGAAGGGCTGAGGTGTATGCCTTATGATTAACGAGTCGTGGTGTGATCATAACAACATACAAGAACTCGGGGCCTTTTGTTCACCTGATCTAGAATTCCTTACGATCAAAAACCCGACCGCATTATCTACCAAGAGAATTGTCTTCGATGATAATCACAGCCGTGTATATCCCCCTCAAGCAGACACCTTGATGGCCCTGAAAGAACTTCATTGGACTATGTAAACTGGAAACCACATATCCTGAGGCTGCATTTATTGTAGCTGGGGATTTAAAAAAGGCTAATCTGAAAACAAGGCTCTCTAAATTTTATCAGCATATTGAATGCGCGACCCCGGGCTGGCAACACTCTGGATCATTGCTACTCTAATTTCTGTGACGCATACAAAGCCCTCCATCAGCAAATCTGACCATGACTCCATTTTGTTGCTCCCAGCTTATAGACAGAAACTAAAACAGGAAACGCCCATGCTCATGTCTGTTCAACGCTGGTCTGACCAATCGGATTTCACGCTTCAAGATTGCTTCGATCACGTGGACTGGGATATGTTCCGGATAGCATCGGACAATTACATTGATGTATACGCTTATTCGGTGAGCAAGTTTATTAGCAAGTGCTTCGGTGACGTGGTACCCATGGTGACGATTAAATCCTTCCCCAACCAGAAACCGTGGATTGATGGCAGCATTCGTGCAAAACTGAAAGCGCGAACCACAGCTTTTAATCATGGCACAAGGCAATCA
This sequence comes from Oncorhynchus masou masou, assembly GCF_036934945.1. Taxonomy (NCBI): domain Eukaryota; kingdom Metazoa; phylum Chordata; class Actinopteri; order Salmoniformes; family Salmonidae; genus Oncorhynchus; species Oncorhynchus masou. The sequence continues at coordinate 112,030 of NW_027004902.1, forward strand.
AACAAGCTAAGCGTCAGTATAGAGACAAAGTAGAGTTGAAATTCAACGGCTCAGACACGAAACGTATGTCGCAGGGTCTACATTCAATCACGGACTACAAAAAGAAAACCAGCCCCATCGCGGACACCAATGTCTTGCTCCCAGACGAACTAAACAACTTATTTGCTCGCTTTGAGGACAATACAGTGCCACTGACATGGCCCGCAACCAAAACCTGCAGACTCTCCTTCACCGCAGCCAACGTAAATAAAACATTTAAACGTGCTAAAGGCCCAGACGGCATCCCCAGCCGCGCCCTCAGAGCATGCGCAGACCAGCTGGCTGTTATGTTTACGGACATATTCAATCAATCCCCATCCCAGTCTGCTCTGTCCACATGCTTCAAGAGGGCCACCATTGTTCCTGTTCCCATGAAATCTAAGGTAACTGAACTAGATGACTATCGCCCTGTAGCACTCACTTCTTTCATCATGAAGTGCTTTGAGAGACTAGTCAAGTATTATATCACCTCCACCCTACCTGACAACCTAGACCCACTCCAATTTGCTTACCGCCCCAATAGGTCCACAGACAACGCAATCGCAACCACACTGCACAATCCCACCTGGACAAGAGGAATACCTATGTAAGAATGCTGTTCATTCGATTACAGCTCAGCATTTAACACCATAGTACCCTCCAAACTCGTCATTAAGCTCGAGACCCTGGGTCTCGACCCCTGCCCTGTGCGACTGGGACCTGGACTTTGACGGGCCGCCTCTGTGTGGTGAGGGTAGGAAACAACATCTCTACCCCGCTGATCCTCAACACTGGGGCCCCACAAGGGTGTGTTCTCAGCCCTCTCCTGTACTCCCTGTTCACCCATGACTGTGTGGCCATGCACGCCTCCAACTAAATCATCAAGTTTGCAGACGACACGACAGTGGTAGGCTTGATTACCAACAACGACGAGACGACCTACAGGGAAGAAGTGAGGGCCCTAAGAGTGTGGTGTCAGGAAAATAACTTCACACTCAATGTCAACAAAACAAAGGAGATTGTGGACTTCAGGAAACAGCAGAGGGAGCACTCCCCTATCCACATTGACAGGACAGTAGTGGAGAAGGTGGAAAGTTCCTTGGCGTACCCATCACAGACAAATTGAAATGGTCCACCCACACAGACAGCGTGGTGTAGAAGGCCCAACAGCGCCTCTTCAACCTCAGGAGGCTGAAGAAATTTGGCTTGTCCACAAAAATACTCAAACTTTTACAGATGCACAATCGAAAGCATCCTGTCGGGCTGTATCACCGCCTGGTACGGCAACTACTCCACCCACAACCGTAAGGCTCTCCAGAGAGTAGTGAGGTCTGCACAACACATCACTGGGGGCAATCTACCTGCCCTCCAGGACACCTACACCACCCGAAGTCACAGGAAGGCCTAAAAAAATCATCAAGGACAACAACCACCCGGACACGGCCTGTTCACCCCGCTATCATACAGAAGGCGAGGTCAGTACAGGTGCATCAAAGCTAGGACCGAGAGACTGAAAAACAGCTTCTATCTCAAGGCCATCAGACTGTTAAACAGCCACCACTAACATTGAGTGGCTTCTGCCAACATACAGACTCAATCTCTAGCTACTTTTATAATTAACATATGGATGTAATAAATGTATCACTAGTCACTTAAACAAAGTCACTTTATATAAATGTTTACATACCCTACACTACTCATCTCATATGTATATATTGTACTCTATACCATCTACTGCATCTTGCCTATGCCGTTCGGCCATCGCTCATCCATATAGTTATATGTACATATTCTTAATCATTCCCTTACATTGTGTGTGTATAAAGTAGTTGTTGTGAAATTGTTAGATTACTTGTTAGATATTACTGCACGGGCGGAAATAGAAGCATTTCGCTACACTCGCATTAACATCTGCTAACCATGTTCGCTGCTCTGGCCCCCCAATGGTGGAACAAACTCCCTCACGACGCCAGGACAGCGGAGTCAATCACCACCTTCCGGAGACACCTGAAACCCCACCTCTTCAAGGAATACCTAGGATAGGATAAGTAATCCTTCTCACCCCCCCCCCCCTTAAATGATTTAGATGCACTATTGTAAAGTGGCTGTTCCACTGGATGTCAGAAGGTGAATTCACCAATTTGTAAGTTGCTCTGGATAAGAGCGTCTGCTAAATGACTTAAATGTAAAATGTAATGTGTATGTGACCAATACAATTTGATTTGATTTACTGCCATGTGGACATTGCTGAGCTTACAGCCTACTGCCATGTGGACATTGCTGAGCTTACAGCCTACTGCCATGTGGACATTGCTGAGCTTACAGCCTACTGCCGTGTGGACATTGCTGAGCTTACAGCCTACTGCCATGTGGACATTGCTGAGCTTACAGCCTACTGCCATGTGGACATTGCTGAGCTTACAGCCTACTGCCATGTGGACATTGCTGAGCTTACAGCCTACTGCCATGTGGACATTGCTGAGCTTACAGCCTACTGCCGTGTGGACATTGCTGAGCTTACAGCCTACTGCCGTGTGGACATTGCTGAGCTTACAGCCTACTGCCATGTGGACATTGCTGAGCTTACAGCCTACTGCCGTGTGGACATTGCTGAGCTTATAATGTGAAGAAAAAAATTGTAAAAAATTGTAACTAAACATTCTGATCAGCCTCATTGCTAATAAATGGTGTTTTGACGTACAGTGGTTGGATTCATTTGGGATCTATCACCCCACAACTGTCCCAGAGTCTGGTTTGGAATATTTACTTCTCGCACAGAACAACAAGCTGACCAATAGAAGAGGTCAACCTTTGAACTATGGGGGGGGGGGATAGTACATTGACGTAGTAAAAGCAGCAGCCTGTTCGTTGCTCATCTTGTCTTCCCAAAAAGAATTGACATTTCTTCTAACATCTTCAATATGCGTCTTGGAATCCGATAAGACCGTTGCAGCCCCCGATGTGTCGCTCTTCGCTAGCGGCCTAGCCCGATGTGTCGCTCTTCGCTAGCGGCCTAGCCCGATGTGTCGCTCTTCGCTGGCGGCCTAGCCCGATGTGTCGCTGGCGGCCTTGTGTCGCTCGCTAGCGGCCTAGCCCGATGTGTCGCTCTTCGCTGGCGGCCTAGCCCGATGTGTCGCTCTTCGCTGGCGGCCTAGCCCGATGTGTCGCTCTTCGCTGGCGGCCTAGCCCGATGTGTCGCTCTTCGCTGGCGGCCTAGCCCGATGTGTCGCTCTTCGCTGGCGGCCTCCCGCTGTCGCGCTGGCGGCCTAGCCCGATGTGTCGCTCTGTCGCTGGCGGCCTAGCCCGATGTCGCTCTTCGCTGTCTTCGCTGCTCTCGCTCTTCGCTGGCGGCCTAGCCCGATGTGTCGCTCTTCGCTAGCCCGATGTGTCGCTCTTCGCTAGCCCGATGTGTCGCTCTTCGCTGGCGGCCTAGCCCGATGTGTCGCTCTTCGCTGGCGGCCTAGCCCGATGTGTCGCTCTTCGCTGGCGGCCTAGCCCGATGTGCTGGCGGCCTAGCGCTCTTTCGCTGGCGGCCTAGCCCGATGTGTCGCTCTTCGCTGGCGGCCTAGCCCGATGTGTCGCTCTTCGCTGGCGGCCTGTGTCGCTCTTCGCTGGCGGCCTAGCCCGATGTGTCGCTCGCTCTTGTGTCGCTCTTCGCTAGCGGCCTAGCCCGATGTGTCGCTCTTCGCTAGCGGCCTAGGCCGATGTGTCGCTCTTCGCTAGCGGCCTAGGCCGATGTGTCGCTCTTCGCTGGCGGCCTAGCCCGATGTGTCGCTCTTCGCTGGCGGCCTAGCCCGATGTGTCGCTCTTCGCTAGCCCGATGTGTCGCTCTTCGCTGGCCCGATGTGTCGCTCTTCGCTGGCCCGATGTGTCGCTCTTCGCTGGCGGCCTAGCCCGATGTGCGGCTTCGCTGGCCCCGATGTGTCGCTCTTCGCTGGCGGCCTCTTCGCCCCTAGCCCGATGTGTCGCTCTTCGCTGGCGGCCTAGCCCGATGTGTCGCTCTTCGCTGGCGGCCTAGCCCGATGTGTCGCTCTTCGCTGGCGGCCTAGCCCGATGTGTCGCTCTTCGCTGGCGGCCTAGCCCGATGTGTCGCTCTTCGCTGGCGGCCTAGCCCGATGTGTCGCTCTTCGCTGGCGGCCTAGCCCGATCGCTTTCGCTGGCGGCCTAGCCCGTGTCGCTCGCTCTTCGCTGGCGGCCTAGCCCGATGTGTCGCTGGCGGCCTCCCGATGTGTCGCTCTTCGCTGCGGCCTAGCCCGATGTGTCGCTCTTCGCTAGCGGCCTAGCCCGATGTGTCGCTCTTCGCTCCCGCTCTTCGCTGGCGGCCTAGCCCGATGTGTCGCTCTTCGCTGGCGGCCTAGCCCGATGTGTCGCTCTTCGCTGGCGGCCTAGCCCGATGTGTCGCTCTTCGCTGGCGGCCTAGCCCGATGTGTCGCTGGCGGCCTTGTGTCGCTCTTCGCTGGCGGCCTAGCCCGATGTGCTCGCTGGCGGCCTAGCCCGATGTGTCGCTCTTCGCTGGCGGCCTACCTGTGTCGCTCTTCGCTGGCTGCCCGACGCTCTTCGCTGGCGGCCTACCCGATGTGCTCTTCGCTGGCGGCCTAGCCCGATGGACCCTGGCAGCCTATCACGTGACGGGAATTGGCTAATAAGAACTGAGATATCTGAGAGAGCCATGTGAGTGAGAGGTGCTTCGGAGCAAGGCGGTTGGCAGCTAGGAGAAGGGAATGGCTACCCAGACTATGCAAACAGTCTGGGTAGCCATTTGATTAGCTGTTCAGGAGTCTTATGGCTTGGGGGTAGAAGCTATTTAGGAGTCTCTTGAACCTAGATTTGGCACTCTGGTACTGCTTCCTGTGCGGTAGCAGAGAGAACAGTCTATGACTAGGGAGGCTGAAGTCTTTGACATTTTTAGGGCCTTCCTCTGACACCGCCTGGTATAGAGGTCCTGGATGGCAGGAGACTTGGCCCTGGTGATGTACTGGGCCGTACGCATTTCCCTCTGCAGTGCCTTACGGCCGAGCAGTTGCCATACCAGGCAGTGATGCAACCCGTCAGGATGCTCTCGATGGTGTAGCTGTAAAAATCTGATGACCCATGCCAAATCTTTGTGTCTCCTGTGGGGGAATATGTTTGTCGTGCCCTCTTCACGACTGTCTTGGTGTGGTTGGACCATGTTAGTTTGTTGGTGATGTGGACGCCAAAGGAACTTGAAGCTCTCAACCTGCTCCACTACAGCCCCGTCGATGAGAATGGGGGCGTGCTCGGTCCGCCTTTTTCCTGTAGTCCACAATCATCTCCTTTGTCTTGATCACATTGAGGGAGAGGTTGTTGTCCTTGCAACATACGGTCAGGTCTCTGACCTCCTCCCTACAGGCTCATCGTTGTCAGTGATCAGGTCTACCACTGTTGTGTTAGTGGGGGACGATTGGAATCCAAACACAATCCTCATGTACGTCATGACGACCTAAGTTACACAAATCTCACAACTGTTTTGGAATATAGTTTATGACCAAAATTATCCTACTTACACTTTAGTCAATATTGAAAGTGGAATAAATGTTTGACTAATATTGACGCCACAGAAGCCATTTTCAACCAGAGAAGTTGGTTTTTGCATTAAGTTGCTCTTTAATTTTGTTGGGATGTCAGCCAGAGGGCTGGTACATTAACCGAGCATTGAAATAAATGCTTTTACAAGGGGCTTGTTGCTTTGAATCACACAGTGATAACACAAATGAAATATATACAATATTATAATGTTTGGGGATAAAGCAATCTGTCCACCATTTTTCTCAATCATAGTAAGTACATGTCTCCTCAATAAAATAGATATAAGCAAAGTCTGCGCTGGTGGGAAAAGACAGCCAGAACTCACCCGAGTCACAGTTTTCTTCCTCCTTGATTTCTCTCTCCTCCTCCTCTTTCACAATCACATTGAGTTCCAGTGTTTGACTGCAGTCCTCCAGCTTCACTGACAACACTTCTGGACCCTGTTGTGAGCCTCTCTGGGCCGGAACACCACAGCCAGGACCCGGCTCAGACATGGTCGGGCTGGAGGTGGATCTAAAAGAGGAGACCTCAACAAGTTCAGGGTGGTTTTCACAGATTGATCTTTCGTGTGATTGCTACAGAAAAGACAACACATATGTAACGTTTGCTAAACGAGCTAACAACACATAACGTCTAACAGGGATTTTTTTTTTTGCATAAATCGGTAGCCATTAGCTAGCTAATTCCTCGCTAAGTCATTTTGCTCACAATGAGACGTTAGCTGGCTACCAAAAGCAAGTCACACTTAAACCGTTATCCTGAATTGTAGTTAACTAACTAACATTAGCTATAGTAACAGATTGGAGGTTGTAACTAGCTAACTATCTAGCTGACTAATGGCTAACTTGCTGGGAAAAACAATAACAGAGACAGGCCGCGGAAACCACCGCAGATTCATGGAATGCGTTAGTTTACATACCCAACTACAAGGTCACATTTAAAAATGTAAATACCTGAACAGTTACTTTTCTGTACTTGTTTGGCTGTAAATGCAAATTATGAGATCATGTGAAAGCGATCAGAATCGTTCAATGTATTATTCTATATGGTATAAACACATCTGTATGACGGGGATCTTCTTCTTCGATGTGGTTTAACGGCGGGTGGCATCCAACACATGTTGCATTACCGCCACCTACTAGACTGGAGTATAACAACACCCTTATAGTTTGCTTTTTTTAAAGCAAATAAATGAACAAATACCCTACCATCTAACCCTACACTAATTAAAAACCCACCACCCTACTCCACTAAATCTGTGTAGTCGTCGCTCAGGCCAACAGCCTGAAAGAACAGGACACCACCACTCAACACACCCTGTAACTCTTATGATGTCAAACGTCGTTCAACCAAATACTTCTCTGCAGCTGCCACCACAACTTCAATTTTCAGCGACTTATCTGCCATCCCTGCAGTACAGTTAATAACCATTGCTATAAATTCTAAAAATCCAATCTTACTGAAACATGGATCATTTACATTTACATTTAAGTCATTTAGCAGACGCTCTACTCACACCACTCCTCTCAGGATCCCTCCCTCTGTTCTGGTAAAGATCTACTACTAACACCCCTCTCAGTCCCTCCCTCTGTACTGGTACAGATCTACTACTAACACCCCTCTCAGTCCCTCCCTCTGTTCTGGTACAGATCTACTACTAACACCACTCCTCTAAGGATCCTCCCCCTTGACCCATCTTCCTCTACTTTCTTCACTGCCTCAGCATATGACAACTGCTGCACTAATCTAACCCTGAAAACCTCAACCTGCCTCTCTCTCACCGGACATTTCTGATCCCCAGCCTCATGGGCACCCCTACAATTAACACATACCGCAGGTAGCCTAGTGGCTAGAGCGTTGGGCCAGTAACCGAAAGGTTGCTAGATTGTTCTGCCCCTGAACACGGCAGTTAACCCACTGTTCCCCAGTAGGCCGTCATTGTAAATTAGAATTTGTTCTTAAATGACTTGCCTAGTTAAATAAAGGTGAAATTTAAAAAAAGCCCATATAAACACATTGAATAATGCTGTATTACCAAGTGGACAGATGTTGAAGAGAGTGAAACCTCTTGCAGCACCTGAGTGGCGCAGCGGGTCTCAGGCACTGCATCTCAGTGCTAGAGGTGTCACTACAGACACCTTGGTTCGAATCCAGGCTGTATTACAACTGACCGTGATTGGGAGTCCCATAGGGTGGTGTACAATTGGCCCAGGTTTGGCTGGTGTAGGCCGTCATTGTAAATAATAATTTGTTCTTAACTGACCTGCCTAGTTATATAAAGGTTAAATTAAAAAAAATATAGGATTTGAAGACATTGGGGTTTTAGCCCAAAGCCAGTAGGGGAGTCCGGAGGCATTCTACCCCGACAAGAAAAAGAAGGAAGTTCAACAGCTAAATGCATGAATTTGGTGCACTTTGAGATTTAAATTTGAGAGATTAGATATTTTTCAGGTAATTTTGCACCTTCCCACTTGCCACAGCAGAAACGAACAATTACAGGAGCTACTATGGGTCTCTCTACTCTGGAACACTATCTACTCTTTACTCTACAGTATGTTGCCAAAACACTTCAAACATTGGCTCATTCGACAAGCCAGAGTCTATCTGATTGTGGTAAACGTCTGGGATATTTTACTTCAGCTCATGAAACACGGGACCAACACTTTACATGTTTCATTCATATTTTTGTTCAGTGTAATTAGAATCTATAGAGCAGCTTGAAGTAATACTGTTACTGTACTCAACCCACCTATATTCTCTCTCCATCTGCACTCGTCTGTCACCTTCTCTGTTCTCTTCTCTGGTGTCTCTAAATCTGTCCTCTTCTGTCACTTTCTCTGTCTTCTCTGGTGTCTCTCTCCATCTGTCCTCTTCTGTCTCTTTCTCCTCAGTTGCTGTCTGTGTCTTGTCTGGTGTCTCTCTCCATCTACCCTCTTCTGTCACTTTGTCTTCTCTGGTGTCTCTCTCTCCATCTGCTTTCTTCTGACACTTACTCTTGTTTTCTCAGTTGCTGTCTGTCTTCTCTGGTGTCTCTCTCCATCTGCGCCCTTCTGTCACTTTCTCTGTCTTCTCAGTTGCTGTCTGTGTCTTGTCTGGTGTCTCTCTCCATCTGCCCTCTTCTGTCTCTTTCTCTGTCTTCTCTGTTGCCTCTCTCCATCATCTACTCCTCCGTTGCCGTCTCTGTGTCTTCACTTCCCTACTATGTTTGGCCCCTCGCTGCTGCTGGTCTAAAGCCCCGTTCACATTGGCAGTTTGAAGTGACTGAAATCCTATTTCTTTTTGCATATCCGATTAGAATCTGTTATTTTTTCCTGCAGTCAAAAACAGCCAAAAGAAAGCACATGGAATCTGATATTTCAAGCCACATTTCAAACTACCTTCAAAGGTGGTTTGAAATCAGATACAAATCTGATTCCTGGCAATGCGATTTGTGTCTGAACGGTACAGATCAGATGTATTTGCCCTCAAGTGTTTTTAGACTGTTACTTATCTACTCTATTGACAGGTTGACAAGAACATGTGATAGCTAACGAGCTTGTTTGATTGTAAACAAACTAATGAGTGAATGTGCTAGAAAGCTAAACAGCTACATAGCTAGCTAGCTGACTGCTGCGGCTAGCTAATGGACTGTTGTGACTAGCTAGCAGACTGCTGTGGCTGGCTATTTGACTGCTGTGGCTGGCTATTTGACTGCTGTGGCTGGCTATCTGACTGCTGTGGCTAGCTAGTGGACTGCTGTGGCTAGCTAGTGGACTGCTGTGGCTGGCTATTTGACTGCTGCGGCTAACTAGCTGACTGTTGTGGCAAACTAGTGGACTGTTGTGGCTAGCTAGTGGACTGCTGTGGCTGGCTATTTGACTGCTGCGGCTAGCTGACTGCTGCGGCTGGCTAGCTGACTGCTGCGGCTAGCTATTTGACTTGTGGCTAGCTAGCTGACTGCTGCGGCTGGCTAGCTGACTGCTGCGGCTAGCTAGTGGACTGCTGTGGCTGGCTATTTGACTGCTGTGGCTGGCTAGCTGACTGCTGCGGCTGGCTAGCTGACTGCTGCGGCTAGCTATTTGACTGTAGTGGCTAGCCAAAAAAAAGGAGTTGTTTTGAACGTCAGATCATCTTATCCCTTGAGGCTTTAAAAGTGTTCTTACACTATGATTTTGGTCATTCAAAGCATTGGAAACGTCCGTGGCAGGCGTTGTTATCACCGTAGTTTGTTACAGAACTTCTGAGTGATAGGAAGCGGGAGCACCATCACCAATCAGCCCACACCACTCCACACACACACACACGCCTGCCGTTACTATGACAACTAGCGAAGCCGTGTCAGCCAATGACTGCTGTCTGAACACACACAAATCTGATTTCGTCACTTGTAACTTCCTGTTTGGACAGTCAGTATTCCAAAACAGGTTTGAAAAAACAAAACTGATTTGAGCATTAAGGCCTGCGGTGTGAACAAGGCCTGCTGCAGAGCTCCACTGACCTTCTGTTATCATCCGTCCTCCTCCTTGGCTCATCTGAAAGGTAACAGGGTAGAGGTGCAACCAGGCACGGCTCCAGGATGACACGCCTGACGGGGGCATTTTAAATCCATATGGAGGAGACACAACTACAATTGCTTTAGAGCCCCAATAAAACAAGGTAGATTGGTCTTACTGCTGTTGAAATGTACAAGAAATGTAGCTGTATATATCACCAACCGTTGTTTTATATCAAATCAACGTTTGTCTACTTTCGAAGGCTACACGGTTTTGGTCCTATACTAGTGCGACATTCAACATGTAAAACAAAATGGAAGTCTATCTGATTAATGAGAGCAGAGTGAACGTTTGTCTACTTCTTTCAGTAGGCTACACACGGTGTTGGCCCTATACTACTGAGACATTCAATATGTAAAACTAAAAATGGAGGCTTATCTGAAATGTCAGTTTCACTACATTTGCAAATATTTCTAAAAACATGGTTTCAATTTGTCATTATGGGTTAGTGTGTGTAGATGGGTGAGAGAAATGTTTTTCTTTAATCCATTTTGAGTTCAGGCTATAACGTGGAATAGTCAAAGGGTATGAATACTTGCTGAAAGCACTGTAGGCACTGTATTTAGAACAATATAAGAAAACCATAGAGTCCAGACACAAACCATTCACATGAAGGCCAACCAAATGGAATGATGAATTCAATGAACAATGGTCTCTTCACGGTCTCTCCCCTCTACAGTGTTATGAAATCCTCTCAGATCGACACAAGTACATGGGGTGCAGGGCTGCAGGGACGATTTGGTATCGGAGCCACCTCTTCTTTCCTCGTCTGACCTTGGAATCTTGGTCCTCCAACCTTTCTTTGGAGGGATTATAAATGCCGGCCCTTGGGTCTCTGAATCCAAACCCTTCTGCCACACATCTACCAACATGTCTCTGATCTTACATTGAGCCTCAGCTCGACCCAGTGGAGAATCTATTGATTCATGTTCCATCACACTTTTGGCTATTTGATCTACGAGTTCACAGAATCATTACAAATCACACAGTTTGACCTTTTATTCTGCCAGCAGCACAAACAATGATATCACTCTCATATAATGCATTTATTTACCTTAACTTTATCAGGCAGGTAAATTAAAATACACATTCTTGACACCTTATTTCACAAAAAAAATAAAATTAAAAATGTCTAAAAAAAAAAAACAACTTCAACATAAAAGCCTGCATTTCAACATCAATAACTGATTCAAAAGATTCAATTTTAATCAATGGCCACCTTTATTGTGCTAATAAGAAAATGCAATAAGTTACTTATGGAAAAAAATAGCTTCAAAGACAACTTTTTAGGACCAATATTGAAAAATACAACGTTGAAATATTGGGCTGTAGACCCTGTCTGTAGGACCCTGTCTCCTCAGTTGAAGTGGGTTGGAAATAATTAATTAAGGTCTCTACAAAGCAAATACGTTTCGTTTTTGAGAGGGACTGTGTCGTATACATCCAGCTGCACTTCGTGTCCCGCCCCCCTCCATTGTCCCATATGGAATACACCAGGGCCAGTAGAGAATTTAAAAACAACTTTACTTCCTGTCTCAGGTAAACCCAGGGTGGAAAACACATATGTTTTTAAAGGTGACTGTGTCATATATATCCAGCAGCACTTTGTTCTCCCACCATAGAGGTGGATAGAAGGCTCACAGGCAGTCCACCATAGAGGTGGATAGAAGGCTCACAGGCAGTCCACCATAGAGGTGGATAGAAGGCTCACAGGCAGTCCACCATAGAGGTGGATAGAAGGCTCACAGGCAGTCCACCATAGAGGTGGATAGAAGGCTCACAGGCAGTCCACCATAGAGGTGGATAGAAGGCTCACAGGCAGTCCACCATAGAGGTGGATAGAAGGCTCACAGGCAGTCCACCATAGAGGTGGATAGAAGGCTCACAGGCAGTCCACCATAGAGGTGGATAGAAGGCTCACAGGCAGCGCCATTGAGGGTTTTCAACACTTTAAAGTAGTCAACTGGGTGGGGACTTACTACTGATTGATTTACTGAGGAAAAAACAAGCACCGAGTACAACCCAGTGGATAACACGTTAAAGCGAATCTCACTTGTCTCTAACGTGGTCCCTTATGCGTTTAGGAAGGATCACAGAATTACATCCAGGTCAGCAGGAGGGGTCAACCAGTGAATTATATGGAGCTGACCTTCCATAACTGCAGCTGGCAGTAAATCACCAATCTTGGCTTTGTACACTATCAAAGTAGGTGGTGGTATGTACCTTTTTTGAGTTGATTTTCTACCTTCCAATACACTTATAGAAGTAGAATAGACATAGAATAGACATTACTTTAAAAGATAGCCCTCAATGTTACTGCCTATGCCCTGTCACAGAAGACAGCATTGCAAAGGATAGGAGGTGTGCTTTTACATTCCTATGGAGTTAGCTTATGTAGCCTCTTCCTTCACCTCTCTCTCCTCTACCTCAACTTCTCGCTCTTCTGCCTTAATGTGTCTCTGTTCGCCCTCCTCCTCTTTGACAATCACATTGAGAGGACATGTAGGTTTTTCTCCAATGTGTCTTAACTGATGATTCCTTATGTTCGTTGCCCAACTGAAACTCTTCCCACAAAGTGTGCAGTGGTAAGGCTTCTCCCCTGTATGTACTCTTTGATGTTCCTTAAGTACTGAATAATAATTGAAGCTTTTCCCACATTGGGTACAGTGGTAAGGTTTCTCTCCACTATGTACTCTCTCATGTCCCATAAGTTTTACTTTCTCACTGAAACTCTTCCCACATTGTGAGCAGTGGTAAGGCTTGTGATTTTTCTGATGAGTCTTCAGGTTTCCTAACTGACTGAAACTCTTCCCACAAAGAGAGCAGTGGTAAGGCTTCTCCCCAGTATGTACTCTTTGATGGTCCTTAAGTCTTCCTGAATGATTGAAGCTCTTCTCACACTGGGAGCAGGGGTAAGGATTCTCTCCAATGTGCATTCTCTGGTGAGCCTTTAGCTTGCTTGGTGTCTGAAAACTCTTCCCACATTGACGGCAAAGGTAAGTCTTATTTATTTTGGGAGTTTGTTGGTGTGATTTGAGGTGAGTTGGACAAATACAACTGTCGCTACAGCAGGGTTGGGGCTTCTGTCTGCGGTTTCCTGATGCTGTGGGACTGGGCTTGCTGTCTGAGTCTGGGTTGGGGCTCTCTCCTGTGAGAATATGAACACATATTTGGTAAGAAACAGAAAGAGGAACAAAGGCTTTTGGGCTTTTTGGTGGGATGCGAGCTGGAGTGTGTGTACATTAACAGAGCAATAAACAGACTTTACAAGGGGCTTGTTGCTTTGCATCACACAGAGATACATTACAATGCATTGCACACTGGTGAGTACTAGACAGTCATTTGTTTTGGCGCTCATCCTCCCACATTCAGAAGCCTGAGGGTTTATACTACAAAGCAGGATCAATGAGTTAGCCTGCTAACTTGCCTAAATATTCAGAAATAACTTTAAGCTTGATATTGGCATGGTCTAATTGACTTTGATTAAAATTAGTGTGTCTATGTATGAGGATGACTCAACACTACACACGTCAGCTACTACAGCGTCTGAAATGACAGCAACACTTAACATAGAGCTGCAGTTAGTTTCAGAATAGGTGGCAAGGAATGAAAAACCAAAAGCATTGTATTTGGGACAAATCATTCACTAAACCCTGAACCTCAACTACATATTGTAATGAATAGTGTGGAAATCGAGCAGGTTGAGGAGACTAAACTGCATGGAATAACCCTGGATTGTA